>NC_134489.1:78855347-79047847 GCF_040206685.1 Ascaphus truei
CGCCATGATGTTAAATCCACTCGCCCGGGGCGTGCAGATGTATAGGTTTGTCGAACACTGTAATATATATATATATATATATATATATATATATATATATATATAGTCTATAAGTCCCAAGAGATAGCGCCAATAACATGTAACATGTTGATTGGAGTTTAAATCAATTTGTAAGTACAGTATGCATAACTTCATTAATCAGTAATCCTTAATAATGACTCAAAATTAAGTAGATACCAATGCTCAATTGGCTTAACTCCAAGTGGGATTTATGGTTAATAGGGAGAAAAATAGAGAAATATACTCTTTGACAAAGGGCAAGCTGAGCCCGAAACGCGTCTTTTCCTTAAGCCATCTATTTTCGATGTCTCCTATGTCACCCACCCAATAAATCGTTTTTAATTCTTTTTGGCTGCGCTGTACTCCGTTTTTCTTCCCCTGCATGCTGTGCACCGTGTCTTTGCACTGTGGATTACTTTTCCTACATACATTTTTAGGCTGAGTCCCCGTTGGCGCTGAGCGCACTCATACTTGGAGAGTGCTCCAAGCATGAGTGCCGGGTGTCCTCCGATTTACGCAAGCGCGCGCAGGGGGATGAAGGGGGGGGCGGCATTGTGGGCCAGCTGAGCACGCGGGGAAGTATCATTTTTTTGTTTTGGTAAGCGCCGAACGCGGGTCAGCGTGTGCCCGCGCACGAGCGCCGCGCTCACGCGGGAACTTACATATTTATAATATATGTAAGTTAACACGGCAAGCGCCGCCCGCTCAGCCTAATTCTCGTCACTGGCTTTGTGACGGCAAACACCATCAACTTGACTGTATGAAATACTGCAGTATTAGATGTACTAGCAGTTCATTAAAATGCAGATATCCAGTACCATGGTAACCAAACCGTTTCCCAGTTGCTTTCTTTAGTCCAGGATGGTTTGGCAATATGTATAATTTTCCTCAGTAACTTACTGTAGTTGTAGTTGTTTTTTTTTATTGTCAAAAAACAACTTAAATGTTTATATGCCCCAAAAAACAAGATTTCTCTACAGTGTGGAGATCAAGAAAACAGAATGCAATGTAGTTTAAGGCTGATATTTAACTCTATCGTTGTTTAAAAGACCTGCAGAAAAGTGCTGTGCAGTGTATTGAGGAGCATGGTAAAAGAAGGTTATTGAATGTATCACAATATATGCCCTTCAGTGGCATCTTTATTGAGACTATATTGAAAGTATCAATGCAGAATTATAACATATATATGACAAATAAAAATATCACTAGTGAACACATTCACATGTCTCAGACAGGTCTGCAGCTCTGCTTTTCCCCATTATCTATTAACATACAGTGCTTCCACTGCTGCCAGGGAGTCTGGGAAATGACATGTAAATGAGCACAGTGTCACCTTCACCTTTTACTTCATGTCCATTTTAACACGGACCCCTATAAGCGTATTACTGCCGTATTACACAGCTTTTCAGCACAGCTTGGGTTAAAGAAGTGCATAGCCAGTAACACCTGCTCACAGACAGCTGTTTCTACCTATTGTGTCTCATCAGTGGGAAGTTGGAATAGGTTTCACCTGCACATTATATAAGTTATGGTGGGTAAAAATGGGACAAACACCCTCCACCGCACAGCAAATAAAAATATCACCTGTGAGCACATTCACATGCCACAGACAGGTCTGCAACCCTGCTTTCCACCATTACCTCTTAGCATACAGTGCTTCCACTGCACCATATATGTTAACATTGAAAGCTATTACTTTCACCATTTATTTCCTGTTTGCGACCCCATTATTATTTTTTTTTTAAATATACATGACCACAACAGAGTGGTATCTTAGGACAGGGGTGCGCAAAGTTTCCTTCATGCGCCCCCCCTGTATCCTCTCCCCTCCGACTCGCACCCCCCCCCTCATTCCCCCCTTCACCTGCACAGCTCCGGCGTCAAATGACATAGTGGGGTCATGTGATGTCATGTTTCCATGGCAACGTGATGTCACGTGACCTCGCGGCATCATTTGATGCTGGGTTGCCATGGAGACGCATCGTTGGAATGCAAGGGAAGTAAAGTTACAGAGGCCTCGCGCGATCCCCGGCATTTATTTGAAATGCCTTCAGGGAAGCGCGGGGCCTCTGTAACAGACGCGCCTCCTCCCAAAAATCTAGCAACCCCCACTTTGCGCACCCCTGGCTTAGGACATAACTATGCAATACCCCAAAGGTGTCTAATTCACAAGGGGGTGTACTCAATTATTAATTAGTTAATAGCACTATGGGGTGTACTAATTTTTCTTTAATACAGCGAACACAATGATGCTAATTAGAACTGTATGTAAACCAACAGCAGCACTTCACAGATTAACTTTTACCTATTACATGAAAATACCATCCCTAATTATTTGGGGTCAATGTGTCAATGTTGAGAGAAATGTGTTTAGACACGGCTCCATTTCTTGGAGCAGAGCTGCGGTACATGTGAGAATAGTTTCTTCATATGATACGGTATGTTAGACTTGCACCACTCATTTGGAGGATTGGGGTGAGGGGAGAGAGTGGTGCAGAGACGCAGACTGTGCTAAATTTAATTTTAATCTGTGCACCATTTAGTGCCTCCCCATCACCTCCTACTGACACTCCCCATGGAGCAAGCTAAAGCCAATGGGGGGCAAATTGGAGCAAAATGCATAATTGCCCTGACTTTGCTCCAAAATTGCCTTGATACGTACTGTAGAGCCCTTTGCTCTGCATTGAAATGTCCCGCGTCACGTGACCGGGACATTTCCTTGCATAGGAGATACCGGCACCCCATAAAGGTGCCTGTATCTCGGGAAGCAGGGGGTCCCCGGACATAAAACCAACGTGGTTCAGCTCCGGAGACCCCATGCACTTCTACACTATTAAAGAAATGTATATTTAAATAAATAATTTTCGGGCGACATTTCCGCTGTGAGAGGCGGCTCTCTCAGAGCAGCTCTCTCTGCAGGAGAAATGAATCGCCGGTTTAGGCCTTTTCAGAGGGTTGATGCTGTCGCTGGCAGCAACTCGCCCGTTTTGGGCATTTTGCTATCACTGGTAATCGAGCCTTTCTGAATACCGTGATAGCAACACCCAAAAAAACGGCATTTTACATTCCCTGGCGATTTTTTTTATCAACCCTCTCTGAATAAGGCCCTTACTCTCCATTAAAATGTATTTTAAATGCACGAAAAAAAGTATTTTTCTCTAACACCACAGTGTACATTTTTGTGTGTTTTTTTGGCACAACAAGGCCTACATTTTCTTGCAAATGGGGAACATGAATTAACATATTAACTGTTGTTAATTTAATAACATTTGTTTTGCACTGGAAAAAATTACTGTCAGACATAATAAATAAATAAAAATGACTTGTCTAACAATTCTACCTCTAATGAGTGAATCAGTATTATTACATTTATATTAATTATCATAAATATGTTTACTGAAAGGATTTCTGACCAGACATTAGCAATGAAAATGATTGTGGTACAAGCATCAGAAGCCAATTCTTCATATGAAGGATATCCAAACTCAACAAATTCACATTGGTACTGGCAGGATAAAGAATAGTCCAAGTCATTTTATGCCAGTGGTGGTATAAAACGGAAAAACACTACAGCATATAACAAATGGCTAGTTATCCTATTGCTATAATAATACAACAAACAATTAGAGCAGGGGTGGGCAACTCCTCAAGGGCCTGAGCCACTGATTGAGCCACCTGTGCTGAAGCTGGAATATCCTCAAAACTTGACCTGTTGGTGGCCCTTGAGGACGGTAGATGCCCCACCCCCTGAATTAGAGAGATGTTAAAGCTATGTTTGAACAATGCACGCTTTATTTTCTCGCTTGTTGTCATACTAACAGCCCAACAATGAAAATTCTCCTTTTACTTTCAATCTAGAAAGGATATTATAAAATGTTATGGAACATTAGAGTATATATAACTCTGGTGCGATATAGAGCCTATAATTTCCTATAACTAAAATGTGTAGCCCGTAAGCCACTTTAGTGCAGGCAAGACTTGCAATATACATCAGCGGTCATTTTGTTATTGCAGTGAGACACACAACGCGGGAGCAGCCGCCATTGTGTTTGCATTAGAAGAGCATGAAAAATGAGCAGGGCTACCAATAACGCCGGCTATATCTGTATTTTTGAATTACAACCTTTCATCATTGAAGTTCTTAAAGAGACAATCCAAGGCGGCAGATTTTTATTGCAAATTGAATGTTGTGTGTATATATATATATATATATACAGTTGAAGCAGGGTGTCTCCGGAGTTGAACCCCATTAATTTCAGCTCCGGGAACCCCTGCTTCAGGAGATGCTTACCTGCAATTAGGTGCCGGTAGCCGGTCTCCTCAACTACCAAGATTCACAATCTGTCCTCTCTTCAGATATTTCCCACCCTATGGGCCAATAGGAAGCCATGACGTCATCGGTGCGGCTTCTTATTGGCCCATGTCAAATCCCTGCTTGCTCAGCCGTGGCAGCTACCGGCACCTAGTTTGGAGGTAAGTATCTCCGGAAGTAAAGGAAAGTAAATATATTCAGTGTAGGAACCTGCAAATTTGGTTATGCCTTGACGTTGGCTGCAGGCTTATAACGCTTTGGCGTTAAATAACCCTTATTCATGAGATTACTATTTTATTTTAGCCTACAGTAATTGGATAGGAGCGTGGGAATCATTCTTTTTGTTTTGCAATTCTATTGAGTGGCATGTTTACCAGACTTTGCACAATGGCAGGGGTATTCAATCTCGATCCTGCATTGACTGTCATTGATTTGAATGACAAGTTAGCATAGGATCGAGCTCCTATACCCTTTATCAGAGTTTAATGAATCTCCCCCAAAGTTTTAAATCTATCTATTTGCTATGAATTGTGACTCTGGAAATAATGTATGGACAGCAGTGCAACAATTTATATCAAGTTTAATATTGATGGCAACATTTCAGTAATATATATATATATATATATATATATATATATATATATATATATATATATATATATATAGCAACTGTAAATATTACTGTATGTTCATTTGCATGTCTTAGACAGGTCTGCAACCCTGTCTTTCCCCATTGTCACCCAGCATACAGCACTTCCACTGCAGCAAGGGATTCTGGGAAATGACATGCAAATGAGCACTCAGTGCCACCTTTTGTCTCAAGCTCGTATTACACAAGCCAATCCTCAAGCCAATGCATGCTGTTTTAAACACAGCTTTTAAACAGAAGCTGGGATGAGATGCAAAGCCATTAGACCTACTCACATACATGTTTCAACCTTGATGGGTATCATCAGTGTGAGGCTGGTCTTAATGGCTAGCAGGTTTGAGACTAGACTAGGTAATCACCACTGTCATTAAGGTTATGGTGGGTAAAAAAAGTGACAAAAACCCTCCACAGTAAAACATAAAGCTACTGTAAATATTACTGTATGTTCATTTGCATGTCTTAGACAGGTCTGCAACCCTGTCTTTCACCATTATCACCCAGCACACAGCACTTCCACTGCAGCAAGGGATTCTGGGAAATGACATGCAAATGAGCACACAGTGCCACCTTTTATCTCATACTCACATTACATGAGCAACCCTTAGCCAATGCATGCTGCTTTAAACACAGCTTTTAAGCAAGGGCTTGGGAGATGCAAAGCCAGTAAACCCACTCACAGACATGTTTCAACCTTGATGGGTATCATCAGTGTGAGGTTGGTTGCTGGCTAAGGGTTGCTCATGTAATGTGAGCATGAGATAAAAGGTGGCACTGTGTGCTCATTTGCATGTCATTTCCCAGAATCCCTTGCTGCAGTGGAAGTGCTGTGTGCTGGGTGATAATGGTGAAAGACAGGGTTGCAGACCTGTCTAAGACATGCAAATGAATATACAGGAATATTTACAGTTGCTTTATGCTTTACTGTGGAGGGTGTTAGTCACTTTTTTACCCACCATAACCTTAATATATATATATATATATATACATATATATATATGTATGTTCAGAAAGAAAACAAAAGTCAAATACAAGTAAAACAAATTCAGTGCACAGAAATTTTAATGAGGAAAAAAGCAACCTAAAAAAATTGTACCAGACCAAATATTTTATTTTAGATAAATGTACCCTTTATATTAAAAAATATTACAAATAAGTATCAATATAGTTAAGATGCTATGCTTAAAACTGTAACACCTATATATATATATATATATATATATATGTTTATGTAACATCTTTATAAAAGTGGTAATGTTGGTTGTATTGCATGTTCATTACACTACTAGAGCAATATGCAAATATTCATGGATTTTCTGCACGTAGCATGTGTCATTAATTAGAAAAGTAGTGCATGAATTAGACAAAACTGTATTATATTCTTACAAATGATAATTTGTTTTGTTTGCAATGTACAATATGTTTTTCTGCCATTATTATATTACTTTCTAAAACTTCTCCTGTAACTCATCAGCCATTATATACGTTCTTGGAATATTTTTTTAATTTTAATTACATTATTTATTTAATTTCTTTTGTTTAACATTTATCTCTTTTTTTTCTACAGTACACAGTTCTGTGACTCCATCTTTCCACTACCAGGTCTTTATTATTTATTTTATATTCTTAGTTTCTTT
The DNA here is from genome assembly GCF_040206685.1 of Ascaphus truei. NCBI lineage: Eukaryota > Metazoa > Chordata > Amphibia > Anura > Ascaphidae > Ascaphus > Ascaphus truei. The sequence continues at coordinate 78,862,003 of NC_134489.1, forward strand.
TTTTTGTTGGTTTTATGTGTGAAGTTCCATCCCACACAATCCATTTGGATGAGTTCTTGCATGTATTATATCTTCACAGTTACTGAATTGGCAACACAATATCGAATGTTTACTAACATACCTCATTTTCTTCCCCGTGGTTGCTACACTAGGTGGTTGTGAATGCCCTTATTGGTGCAATTCCATCTATCATGAACGTGCTTCTGGTTTGTCTGATATTCTGGCTAATTTTCAGCATAATGGGAGTAAATTTATTTGCCGGCAAATACTACCACTGTGTTAATACCACAACTGGGGAGATGTTACTTGACACTGAAGTAAACAACGAAACTGAATGCTTTAGGCTGATAAGCTTGAATCTAACCGCCCGATGGAAGAACGTGAAAGTGAATTTTGACAATGTGGGAGCTGGGTATCTTGCATTGCTGCAGGTGGTAAGTTGCACCTTTATGCAAATTCGTATATTTATGTATTTGTTCACTGTTTTCATTTTTAATTACTGTGTGCTGCACCTGCTAATTATTCACATATTTCTGCATAGAATAGAGTAATACTTAGTTTCACCTTTTTCATTGTCTATATCATTTTTTAATACAGCAAATATGTAAGGTTACATTGATGTATTCACGTAACATACAGGATTTGTTTATATATTTAGAAAGAGCATATATGGGATAAGTTGCATTGCTGATATCTTCCCATTTACCACCAACAGAAAAGGTTATCATTTTCACCATAGTGATTCAAAAAGTGTTTATAATGGTAATGTATTGAATCAGATTTTTATTTTACAATTTACTTTAATGTCACCAGACATTAGGGAGAGGGAGAGAGTTATCTTGCTCCTTTCCTCATACAATAAAAGCTAGGACTTGTTTAGCGGATATAGTAGGCGCGCGTGACGGAGCACATGGCATCGCACGTGACGGAGCACATGGCATCGCGCGCGCCTGCCCCAGAGGCGATCCGTGGCCTTTGGGATGGGGAGATAACGATGGGGAGGCGTGTCAGAGGCGTGCCCTCACGTGAACAGTTTCCCCTCATCGGCTGAACCATGAACGTGACCTGGCCGCCGCGCAACCAAATCAAAATGATTTGTCTCTTCCAAAATCGCGAGCGCAGTTGCGCTTCATTGCGCACTCTATGGCCTGCCTCATAGAGGTATGACCTTTTGTTTGCACCACCGCGTTCGCAGGGAGTGTGGACTCGGCCTTTGGCCCAGATCTATAGAGCACTATTATTGACTTATTGACATATTGACTTCCTGTCTTTTTTCTTCTTGTCTTTTCTTTAGCCACTAGATGGGGCCTCTACCTTCCCTTCTGGTGTTCTGCTGGTGGCCTGGCATTTAAAATGGCCTAACACAGGGTTGCACAACCTGGAGGGGAGGGTGCAAAATTTTCTGGGGGAAGCCGCACTTACAGAGGCCCCACGCTATTCCCCACAACATTTAAATTAAATGCCGGGGGAGCGCGCAAGGCCTCTGTAGCACCCTCTTACCTTTTCTCCAGTGGCTTCTGGGGTCGCGTCACCATGACAACGCAGCGTCAGACGACACCGCGGGGTGACGTTGTGATGTCAGATGATGCCGGAGAAAAGGTATGGGTGGGGGCTCGAGCAGGGGGGAGCAGGCAGGGGGGCGCAGCCAAAAATGTTTGCCCACCCCTGGCATAACATATGGAAATGGAGCAGATCAGATTGCTTTCTGTACCATGATTGGTGACATTCTTTATCACATCACAGGTTTTGCCAACCAAAGTATTGCCAAACAACACCTTGGTTTAAAGGAGACAAGAAACTATAGTATTGGTACAGTATTTGAACAAAACGCTAAAAAGGTTAAATATCCATTTATGTTTAAACTGTTTGCTTTTATCATTAGAGCAGCACCGCTCATGTAAGCTAGATCACTAATTAAATAATTATCACGTCAATTAAAACACATGCAAATATCTTGACTGTAGACATGAATAAATGTTGCCTCTGATTTAGTTTGGGAAAGTTTTGGTCTTTCTTCAGTTAAATTTGAGTATTTTACTTACAGGCAACATTTAAAGGCTGGATGGATATTATGTATGCGGCGGTTGATTCACGAAAGGTTGGTATAAATTTGACACTCAAGTAATCAACAATAACAGTGTTTCCTGTGTTTTGGCGTATGAGCAGCATTGCATTTTATCTTCCCCAGGAATGGTAAACAACAAGCATTGTATTGTCCGTGGTTTGTAATGAGTTGTTGAATAGAGCCTGTAATTCTTTAAGCTAATCAACCATCGTATTGCTTATTGTACTGTACGTGCATAGGAATTGTGTCTGAATGTATTTTTTTTAAATCAAACGTTTTAGAGAAGCTAAAATGCCGTGAATATTCCAGATTGTAAGAGGTTTACTTCTTGAAAGCTCATGTAATTTTCATGGCTTATTCTATTACTATCCTTGTGGGGGGAGGAGGAATGTATGGCATCACCTTTTTCCTCAGGGCAGTACAATGTGGGGCAAGGTCAAGAACAGCACATTCAATACATACAACTTAACATGTAATTAAACAATAGGCAATGGGGTCGCTGCTCCGAGAAGCTTACAAGGTAAAAGAAGTAGGAGAGTGATGGCACAATGGTAGGCGGGGGTATTCAGGCCAGTCAGTGTGGTATTAGGTATGGCCTTGTAACATTATGCCACAAAGTCATAGGACTAAAAGAAAACAGGGATAAATAGGATTTAATGGCACTTATTACCTAACTGTTCTCTTTCACTATACCTGGTGGATCTGTCATTTGATGTGTAATGGATTTACAAAGGAGAAAGTTAATTGGCTGTCGTAAAATACACGTCAGCCATCATGAAAGAATTTGGCAGTAGTAATCAGAATAAGGATCTAATTATAAGATGTTATGCTTTGAAACAAGCATAAGATTCGCGAAAAGCGACAATTTTACAATACATTTAAAATACAGTAAATAAAAGAAAAGTCTCTGAAACTGTGGGGGGGAAAAACGGAATCATTTGAAATGTATTAATCAGTCAACAATTTGATTTTCCGCAAACTTCTGAATAACGTATAAAAAAAGTCTACTTTTTACTTTTTTATAAATCCTATTCAAGTAATAATAATAATATATGAACATAATAGTAAAGTACAATTATGGACATACAGTATCAATAGCATACGTTCTTTACACAAAAAGCATACAGTATATCCCCATGTATATTTTCCAACCTTACGTTTTTAGGTACACGAGCAGCCTAAATATGAAGACAACCTGTACATGTATCTATACTTTGTTATCTTTATCATCTTTGGATCCTTTTTCACCTTGAACCTGTTTATTGGTGTCATTATTGATAACTTCAACCAGCAGAAAAAGAAGATAAGTATTATATTCTCTTACTATTCTAGCCTTAGGTAAGGACAACAAATCTGTATTGACAAAATGTGTTTGTCACAATTCATATTATTTTATTGCTAAAAGAAGCAAGGACATGCTTTAAAATAGCATGACAAAATATGACATCATACATAGTAAATAGTATATAGTTAAATACTTCAATAATAATATTCTCATAAGCCTGCAAGCCACATCAAGGCATAACCAAATTTGCAGGTTCTAACACTAAACTGTGAAACTTTTTAAAGTAGTAGGTTTTTTTCATTTTTCTGTATGTACAGACCCGCTGCGGTCATTCTCCCTCCAACAGAGGTAAAAGAGACGTTTCACAGTTTAGTGTTAGGACCTGCAAATTTGGTTGTGCCATGATGTGGCTTGCAGGCTTATAACGCTTTGGCCAAAGGGTTTAACTAAATGACCCTTACTCATGAGAATATTATTATTGAAGTATTTAACTATATACTATATGTATTTTGTCACATTGGGTGTAGCATTCAGCATTTCTGTCTTTTTTTGTACACATTTGGCCACGCTCAATAGCACTTCTTTTGACATAAATATATATATCTATATGATGTGGTGGGTTTTGGGGTTCTGAGCTTGCTGGGATTGTGTGTTTGTTAATATTATTTGTACATGCAAGTAAATTAAGGGACATGAGCAGAAAATGTTGGTATGACCAAAGTCTGCTGTGCTTCTTAATATTAGACCCTAAACCAGTCACCTATGTCAGGACTCTTCAACTGGTTGTCCAAAGAGGCCAGATCAGAAAACATTTATGAGTAGAAGGGCCACAAGCTTATTGTAATATAAATGTATATACATTTAAAGACTTGAAATTCATTATATTTAAAAATGGCACTGGTAGCATCTGTACCAAATATATTTACATTACCTTAACTCAGGGGTGCTCAACTCCAGTCCTCAAGCACCCCCCCCCCCCCTAACAGGTCAGGTTTTAAAGATATCCCTGTTTCAGCACAGGTGGCTCAATCAGTCCTCGCTTCAGAAAAGGTGGTTCAATCAGTCCTAGCTTCAGCACAAGTGGCTCAATCAGAGGCTCAGTCTTTGACTGAGCCTCTGATTGAGCCACCCGTGCTGAAGCTAGGATATGTCCTGAAAACCTGACCTGTTCGGGGGCTTCAGGACTGGAGTTGACCACCCCTGCCTTAACTTACAAGTAGGTTTCAGTGGAAAAAATTGCACTGTAGTTTGCCTCAGCAGCTAGAATTAAATTAGCAGGAGCAGAGAGGCCATCAAGCCTCTTTCGAAGGCCATACGTTACATGTAGGCCACCAGTTGGAAAGCTCTAACCTATATGAAAGTATGTATGAATTCATAATACTCATTATAATCCTCATTACTTTATAAAGTAGTCTTATTTTCATGTTATGGACATTTACTAACAAAAAAGTGCATCTTCTTAAGTCCTAGTCACTACTACCAGGTTACATATTCTCTAATGCCACTAAAAGGTTTTAATCAGTGTTTTTTCAATCCTTTACTTTGGAGGTCAAGACATTTTCATGACAGAGGAACAAAAGAAGTATTACAATGCAATGAAAAAATTGGGGTCCAAGAAACCACAAAAACCTATTCCTAGGCCACCGGTAAGTATATAATCAATGTAACTTTACTGTGAGACATTTACATTATAGCCTTCACCATGAAAGGCTGAATCAATATCTTATAATGCATTGCCAATTGTATTGCTAGGAAAGAGAAATATTATTACTAGGCACTAGAGATGGGCAAATTATTTTTGGTGGATTTGGTTCCGCAGTGGATCGTCCAGTTCCTTTGGTCTGCGGATTCCAGCGGATCAATGTGAAAAGGGGCAATTGGCGCTTTGCGGATTTTTTTAGTATTATTACTAATACACTCAACGGATTCCACAACCCGTGGATGGATTTGTAGAATCCACCAACGGATTGCTGAATCCGCAGATTGGATTCTACAAATCCATCCATGGGTTGTATCCAATGGCAGTTTTTGATGAAGCCACGCGGATTGAAATCGCCCAAATACGTTTCTGGATTTTACACCGCAAAACAGATTTTGAGGGTTACAACAGTGAAAATTCGGGGAATGGATTTGGGTGGATTCGCCCATCTCTACTCCTTAAGTCATGTCAAAATTCTCACCTTCTCCAGGGGTCACCCCAGTCTATGAACACTAATGATCACATAACCATCCACTATACCTGCAACGTTTCCTGTTTACTACTCCTAATGCATATACTGTTATACAACAAATGCACTTTTATTTACTTCTCTGATTAAAATTGGTCTCCAAATATATTTTTTACAATGTGATCTCGGGACGGGAATGTTATGCTCTTTCTGTGGATATCTTGAATATTAATGTAATCTTTGTATAAATGTTTTGTTTATTATTTATGGCGAGGCATTACCACTAGCAGCACTTTGTAAGAATATAATATCGATAGCCACAATAATCGTGGCAAAATAACTTAAAAAGAATGTTCTTTTTGTTTTGTTTTACTTTCCCAGAATAAATACCAAGGTTTGGTCTTTGACTTTGTAACCAAGCAAGCATTTGACATCACGATCATGATCCTTATCTGCCTTAACATGGTAACCATGATGATTGAAACAGATGAACAGAGTGACGAGATGCAGGACAACTTGTATTGGATCAACATGGTCTTCATTATCCTTTTCACTGGAGAATTTATTCTCAAACTGATTTCCCTGCGCTATTATTACTTTACCATTGGCTGGAACATATTTGATTTTGTTGTTGTCATTCTCTCCATTGTGGGTAAGTATAGTTTAATTTGGAGATGCTCTGTCAGGACATACATGTTGCATTGGCTGCCAAATTTCCAAGAATGCCTTGAGTTTGCATATTTATGAAAAAAATATGTATACTTTGTTGCAAAAGTGTGCAAAAACAAGACTTATTAAACGGTGGGTTAAAAGGCTTTATGAACAATGAAGTATCATAGATGGCACCGTAAAAACAAAAGCACAATAAGAACTGCAGGAAGGATATGCTTAATCACAAAAATATATTAAGTACTGGCAATAATGCAGAGCGGCTTAATAAGTTCATATTAAAAGCAGAAAACCCGCAGAAGCCTATATGAATTTAACGCTTTTATATTACTCGTTGACCATGTCTTGCATTAAAAAAAAAGTGTTTCTAGTGTTAAAAAAAATAACGATTGGAATCTCTAGCTTTGAATGTTGGCTTGGTAACCTTTGAATAGCAATGAGCTCTGGGTGGGGGGGGGGGGGGCACCTTCATTTTAACCCCCTGGACAAACAATATCTGAAACACGTATCTCTCTTAACGATATATCATATACTAGATTTAAAAACAGCTTTGGAAAGGGCAAGAAGAGATGTTTTAAAGTAAGTAGAAAAGAGCGATTATCAGGGACCATTGCTTTAATAGAAAGAAAAAGGAAATATATTAATTCAGTTATTTATTTGACTTTCAAATGCAGAAAATATTGATATTAACCAATTTATTTCTTATTAATTACAGGTATGTTTCTGGCGGACATGATTGAAAATTATTTTGTTTCCCCAACATTATTCAGAGTTATAAGACTTGCCAGGATTGGGAGAATCCTGCGTCTCATTAAAGGAGCCAAGGGAATTCGTACCCTGCTTTTTGCATTGATGATGTCACTTCCGGCTTTATTCAATATTGGTCTCCTGCTTTTCTTAGTGATGTTCATTTATGCCATTTTTGGAATGTCAAACTTTGCCTATGTTAAGAAAGAAGCCGGAATTGATGATATGTTCAACTTTGAAACATTTGGCAACAGCATGATCTGCTTGTTTCAGATCACAACATCTGCTGGGTGGGACGGTTTGTTAGCACCAATTCTTAACAGTGGGAGGCCTGACTGTGACCCAGAAATAGCCCACCCAGGAAGCTCTGGAAAAGGTGATTGCGGTAATCCTTCGGTCGGGATTTTCTTTTTTGTTAGTTATATCATAATATCATTCTTGGTTGTGGTAAACATGTATATTGCTGTTATTTTGGAGAACTTCAGCGTTGCTACTGAAGAAAGTGCAGAGCCATTGGGAGAGGATGACTTTGAAATGTTCTATGAGGTTTGGGAAAAGTTTGATCCTGATGCAACACAGTTTATAGAATACAGCAAGCTATCTACTTTTGCTGATGCACTGGATCCACCTCTTCGTATAGCAAAACCAAACAAAGTTCAGCTTATTGCAATGGATCTCCCTATGGTAAGTGGTGACAGAATTCACTGCCTTGACATTCTATTTGCCTTTACTATGCGTGTGTTGGGTGAAGGTGATGAAATGGATGCTTTGCGACAACCAATGGAAGAGCGTTTTATGGCATCCAACCCTTCAAAAGTCTCCTATGAACCAATAACAACCACTTTACGCAGAAAACAAGAGGAGCTGTCAGCTGTTATTATTCAACGTTCTTTCAGGCACTATCTTTTAAGGAAAGCAATTAAAAAAGCTTCATATTTATATAGGAAAGATAAAATGAAAGAAGCAAATAGCTTGCCTATTAAAGAAGACCTGGTTATTGATAAGCTTAATGGAAACTCAACCACAGAGAAGACAGATATGACACCCTCTACAACTTCTCCTCCATCATATGACAGTGTAACAAAACCAGAAAAGGAGAAACATGAAAAGGACAAAGTGGAAAAAGAAGACAAAAGCAAGGATACCAGGGAGAATAAAAAATAAAACTGCACATGTTCATTTGTGTGATAAATTGTTTACAGCCTGTGAATATGACCCATTTGTGTCAACAGGACTCCTGTTGGAGATCTATGCCAAACTGACAGTTCTTGCTTATATGTACTCAAGGTCAGTGCCTATAATAAGACAGTGACCTCTTGTCAAGAGATGGTATAACCTTGACTGGAGGTTACTGTTTTCACAACCAGCTGACACTACTTAAACAGAGAGCCATAATGGCTTCTCAATCTGTTGGGACCAGTCATGGGGATGCAAACCTATACTGTTTGTGTGTTTCACATAAAACACTGTAGTACAATAATTGTGTCCACTGTTTGCATTTCAATTGCTATACTTGCCATATGTTTACAAAACTTGTGTTAGTGGATTAACCATTTTTATTTTATTTGTAGGTTGTTTATTTATATATATATATATATAAATATATATGTGACTATTTTTGTAAATGGGTTTTACAGTATGTTGGGGGTTCAGTACAGCTTTTAAGGAAATATGTCTAAGAAAAAAAACAGAAGACCACACACTGTATATGTGAAGATGTAAATCACTAAAATTCAAACACATTTAATATTATGTGCAGAAAACAAATAGTCAAACCCAACATTTTTTTTGGACATAAACCTCATAATCTGGATGTTGACAGAAGCGTGGCTGCATCCACCATTATTTCCCTTGATTGGCCCTCAAGTTATGTCAGTATGATGTGTTAGAGTCAACACTAATGGCAGCAGCTATGGGTGGCATCCTGAAATCTGGGACTGTCTTTTGGAATCAAACATCCTGAGAATCGCAGAGTGCTTGGTTGCCATGGTAACGATGCGTGTGTTTATCATAGGTGCGTGCTTAATTATATCACAATGGAGTCACATCTTTTGGAGCGCTAGTCATTCAAAATATTAAGTATTTCCAAATACAATTGATGGCTATTAACTAGTTGTGGAAATATATGTTTACATCAGTTCGACGAGCAAAATTTTGATGGAGTGCACATGTTTAGATCGCATTTAGGGTAGACAGGAATATAAAAGATACTGTATATCAAAAAAAGCAACACAGAATAAAAAGAGTTAAAGAAGATGAAAAGCATATGTAAAAAATGCTAACTCTGCAAATTTTCTTCCAGAATATGTGCACCGGAATAGGAAGATTTTAGTGATAATTCTAAAAAATTAAAAAATGCCTATATATATATATATATATATATATATATATATATATATATATATATATATATATATATATATATATATATATATATACACACATACATACACACACACACACACACACACACACACACACTATATATATATATATATATATATATATATATATATATATATATATATATATATATATAAAATTCAATTTATTCATTTGGCATTGTATTATAATACTAAATCATTACAGTATAAAAGAGGAATCATTGTAATTTGATGAAGAAATAATTCCCCTGAGTGCACCATATGGTAGAAAAAAGGAAAGTGTTTCCAAGCAAAAAAAAAAGGGGGAATAAATAATTCCACACAGAGTGAACAGTTGTTTAGAACAAAATATGAAGGTGGTGGAATTCACAAAGCTCTGTGAAGCGTTATCAGAGCACAATCAGCATTAACTGCCATTCTACTCAATAGCAGTAAATGCCAAATCAATTTCCAATTCCCCTTACTGGAGCTTCATAAATCTCAGTGTATACGGTTCATGGCCCATGGAGCTACCATGCAAAATATGTCACTTATTAAATTCCTCTGTTTCAGACATTGCACTCACTTAACACTATAACATCACCTTTATGTGAATCTGTGAACAATTTAACAACCTGCTCCACAACATGTTGAGAGACGGAGCCAAATTGTCTGTGTAAATCAGTCGTATGTTCAGAGACTGCAGTCTGAAATATCCTGATTGCTTGTTCCACAGAGATACTGTAGTATAGGCTATGACACTTAACCATAGAAATGATGTATTCATATCACAGGTGATAAATGGTCTACTAATAAATGGGCATCTTCCCCAAATGATTGCAGTTATTTGGACACCTCAAGTCATGCAAAGAGATGTTTAGTTAATTCCAAAATAGCTCTGTTGCCAAAATCACTAGCATTTACTTACTTTACAATTCTGTATTCTAAGAAGAATGATAGTTCATTAAACATCTTAATAGAGAATCAGTGCCACTGATAAATGCCACTTTTTATATTAACAATCTTTTTTAAAAGTACTTTGCAAATGCTTACACTAGCCACTTTGTTGCATGTAGTATCTCACTGTATGGAACTCATCAACATAATCTCTGTAAAAAGTGTCTCAGTTATATCTCTGTTCTGATACAATGTACAGATACAGCCACCAGTATCCGATCACTTGCCTGGGTAAAAACTAAGGCGTCTCACAGTAAATGCCTCAATGGGTTAATAATGATATTGAATAATCTAATACAGATTATTGTTTCATTTGAATATTAACATTTGACACAATTGAATTTATGAGCCTGACAACAAAAACAAAAAATGTCATCAGTGTAACAGCTGTTAATTCTAGAGATTCAACTGTAAATATTGATTCTGTAGACAACCAAAGCAAGAGGTGGAGACCTCTTACGGAGGAGAGGGGCAAGGTGGAACTGATAATAATAATATACTTACACGGCCCTGTGTAAGTACAGATACTGAAAGGTATCTGTGGGGTATATCCTAGCCCATCCAGAGGAAAAAACGGATTATGGACCCAAGTGGGATGAAGGGGTAACTGTGAAAATCCTCTCGATGGGAGAAAAAACACCGCACAGCCGAAAATGAAGCAGTGAAGGCTGAAGTGTAGTAATAAAAGAAGCTTTATTTGCACAAGGTGCAAGCGGATCCTCTGACGCGTTTCAGCCTGTCAGGCCTTTGTCAGTGTAAGCAGTCTCAGCAGTGTATAACAAAGTACCCACACTGGATATATCACTGGGGTAGGAGCACTCCTGATAAGGAGGTGGCTGTTGCCACGGTAGATACATAGAGAACACTGAACAGGAGTACACAAGTAGTGTCTACTTAAACCTTTGTAGGTAAAAACAAAACAAATATCCGGCAACAATAGTAGCAGGCCCTATGGTAGCGCTTATTAGCTATGCACCTACTTGCTAATGCTGGGTGCTTTAAAGTATGCCACGGGTGCTGCTAAGGTTAAAAATAGACTTGCTTAATGCATATACATAGCTCTGTGCAGGGAGCTAGTGTGAGGCGGTCGCGCTCCGATCACGAGCGTTAGTCCCGCCCCTTTGACGTGATGACGTCACTGCCTTTGGCATACTTTAAATCACCCAGCATTAGCAAGTAGGTGCATAGCTAATAAGCGCTACCATAGGGCCTGCTACTATTGTTGCCGGATATTTGTTTTGTTTTTACCTACCAAGGTGTAAGTAGACACTACTTGTGTACTACTGTTCAATGTTCTCTATCTATCTACCGTGGCAACAGTCACCTCCTGTGTCTGTAACAGTCACCCCTTATCAGGGGTGCTCCTACCCCATTGATATTTCCAGTGTGGGTACTTTGTTATACACTGCTGAGACTGCGGTTTCTTTGATAGCTACTGACACTGACACTTGCAGTGCTCTATCTGCCTGTACTGCAACAAGATTACATGGGTAGGCTGACTCACTTATACTTACCTGAGAGCACCCCTACCTTGCTATATCTGCCACAGCTACCTCATAGTGGCTGCACCTGTGTTATATCCACCTGACATAGGCTACCTCGGTATATATCTATATGGCTGCATCCTATACATATAAACAAGGATGAAAGCCCACACTCTATGCCTAATATCCGGCTAATTTTATTTCGCTGCGCTTTTGTGGCTCATCATTGAGTCTCATTTATTCTGGGAACTTAGTGTTCTACCTATTTTAGTTGAGTATCTTCTCCCATTCCACTCACTCCTCACCCTACATAAATACTTATCCATTTCACGTCTGCTGTGATTTATGTTTGAGTGCTCTCCATTGGGGTTCTGTTCTCTCTGTGTTCTTTCTATAGTATCACCCCAGATAGCAGCACTACATAATAATACTCTAGCAGTAGCGAGTGTCCCCCCTACCCCCTACCCCTCTCCCCAGAGTTCGCTATTATTATACTTTACCACCTTACCCCTTCATCCCACTTGGGTCCATAATCCGTTTTTCCCTCTAGATGGGCTAGGATATACCCCACAGATACCTTTCAGTATCTGTACTTACACAGGGCCGTGTAAGTATATTATTATCAGTTCCACTTTGCCCCTCTCCTCCATAAGAGGTCTCCACCTCTTGCTTTGGTTGTCTACAGAATCAATATTTACAGTTGGAAAGTTTTAACCCCTTGCTCCCCCTATTTTGTCTGTTTTTCACGTTTCATTAAGGACCTTGGATGTTCCCTCATTGGGGTTGAAGCAGAAGGGATTTAAAGGTTACCTCTCAGCACCTAGAGAGATCATATTTGTTGGTTGTAATATCTATTTTTATTTCATTTTCACCTCTGATCCGCAAACTTAAGGTAAGCGCCTTGTTTTTCCTGTTCAATTCTAGAGATTCAACTAGGTTTTCATGAATTATAGGTTAGTGTTAATGGACTGTAAACCACTAAGTATGCTAATGTTAGGCAACTGAACATGGTGGATCCCAATAGCTGGTGCCAAGCAGAAAGACCAAAACACAGGCCTGGATCAGGACAGAACAGGAAAGCGAGCAAGGACAGTGCAATACTGAAGGAGAAAGCCAGAGCAAGGTCAAAACAGGCAGATGTCATGGCAGGCTGCAGACAAGAGCAAGGTAAGAACAGGCTAAAATGAGGGTAAGCTGCAGATACTGATGGAGCGGCCGTTATTCGAACACATCTCGGCCCCGATTTTGAGTTATCTGCTGTTCTCCACGCAGCATGAACGCGGCCAATCGCCCCAGGCACCCGCACTTATCGCGGATGTTTTGTTTGAATTTCATCGATTCTGTTTCTTCGTTTGCAATAAAATGGATGAATTGTAATGTGTACAGTACTGTGCTACTGTGTCAATTTCATGTTTTTAATAGCCAGAACACTAAAATTTGTTTTTCTGCACTCGCCGCGCTCGCATCTTAGTGCGGGAGGCTGGAATTCATCCCGCGGTTTCAAATCGGGATTCTGATGTACATGACGCGTGAAGTGTTCGAATAACGGTCGCTCCATCAGTACTATAGGATCATGGCCAGGGCAGGCTGCAGACCAGAGAGAGACCAGGAACAAGCCTAGACAGAATGACGGAAGTATCACAGGCTGGGACAAGATGGATGAACCACATTGATCTGACAACCAGGAAACAGCCAGCTTTAAAAGAAGATGAGGAGTGTGTTATGAACAGCTGCATCAGCAGCTGGCTGGTCAGGTAATCTTGTGGAGTTCAACACTAAGGCCTCGTTCAGGGTGTCAGCTGCAGGACTCGGATGGAGAGCGGGAGGCAGTGCTGCAGTTTGCTGAGCGATCTGTGTTTATCCCCCAGCAGACTTTTCAGCGTTGGGGAGGGGGCGGGGTTACACACAGCAGGGTAAGTATCCAAGTTGCAGTCATGAAATCATTTTGAAGAATGATTTCATTGGCTGCCTAGGTCCCTGTGACGCTGCTGCAGCTCCAAAAAACGAAATTTTCGTTTATTGAAACTGTAGTCAGCTTCAACTCCTGGCTTCGGAGACAGGGCAGTTGCTACCCTGAAAACCAGTATTCAAATTGAATACTTTGTTTCTCACGGCAGCACGCACGGCAGCACGCCCTCCCTCCGAAGCCAGCACCCTGAACGAGGCCTAAGTACATGGAAGCAGTGGAGCTGTCCAGCGTCGGATTTAGCTCACAGCTATGGCTGCTGCCTTTGTGGTTGTGGGTCCAGATCACTTTAGCAATGTCTTACTTAAAATATATCTTGTAAACCGTTGGTTAATAGGCTCATTACATTTTCTTACTGTGCCCAAATGATATTTTTTTTGATCCATCATAACAATTACCCTGTCATCCCTGCAGTTTTTAGATCTACAGTATGACATTGTTTTTCTGTACAACAGTAAGGTTATGACAGAATCAGTTTCAGTTCTCAATTGAAAGTGCTTCTGAATGCATAGAGCTAAGTATATGTGTATAAAGATAATGTCCTTATAGCATCCTGCAAAGGGTATAAATTACACAAACACTGCTGTTGAGTATCACGCAGCCTATATTAGCATTATGTCAGTAGTTTACCAGTCCATGCTTTAGCTTTGAATAATACACATAAAACTGAATATACTGTAGCTCAGCCATTTTTAATCAAATGATCTAATAGTTAAAACAAAAAACTATAAAACAAGCTCAAATTAACATGCTATATCATCAACTAACTCTTCTTCTAATGCCTCATGTGCATACTAGCACTTCCCATACTGTTCACCATGCAAAAGGAGAAAATGTATACAAAGTATCATACAGTCAGTGGTGGACTTACCTTTTTGCCACCTGTAGGCACAGGGGCATCCCTCCTCTGCAGCGTAGCGTCATCGTGATATCACTGCGGTATGTGACGCTGTGTTGTCATGGCACTGTGTCATCATGTAACGTTGCGGCGTCATTTGACGGGTCGCTATGACAATGCGTCACTACAAGAGGGGGGCCACTCTGGCGAAGGTAAGACACACACAAATTGCCTCCCCCAAAAAATTTGCCGCTATTGGCTATAGCTTAGTAACCCTTGTGAGAAATCTCCTGCATACAGTATGTAGAATCCAACATACAGTATTGATATGTTGATGTTATGAGACACATATTCAAAATTGCATTAGTTGCCAAAATGGCCAAAACATAGCCATGAGTGATTTTCTCTAATATAATAATAACATAATAAATACTCAATTCACTCTCAGTCAACATACCATTTTAAAAAAAATCTAAATATTTTCGGCATCAACTGATTGCAATTATTTTTATATTGTCTCGTTATAATAATAATAATAATAATAATAATATGTTCTTGTATAGCGCTGCTAGTTTTACATAGTGCTTTACAAAGACATTTTGCAGGCACAGGTCCCTGCCCCTTGGAGCTTACAATCTATGTTTTTTGGTGCCTAAGGTACAGGGAGATAAAGTGACTTACCCAAGGTCATAAGGAGCCGACACCGGGAATTGAACCAGGCTCCCCTGCTTCAAACTCAATGCCAGTCAGTGTTTTTACTAACTGAGCCACTCCTTCTAATAGGTTACGTTGTTGCTGGATAGGATGTCTGTGTACCTATATTTTCTTGTCCCTTACTGTCTCTCTGAGACAGATCGATTAATAGAAAAGAAAACCTGAAATCATTAAACCTGTGGCACTGGAGTATATTTCAGAGAGGTGGATCTTAGCACTGTTTTGCCTGGAAAGGTTGATGTTATCTCATCTTGACTCAATTCAGTTTAAATATAAAGTGCCCTACTGAGTTACTGCATAAGCATATGATCCATCCAAATAATATTTTTACAAACCTCAGTTTTTGTCAAGTTTTCTTTATGAAGCTTAGAGATGTAAATATCTACAGTATATTTTGGCCCTTTCCTTTTGTTAGATGTCAAAATAATTAGATCTATACAGTACAACATTGGTAAAGTTTTTCAAACTATGCTATGGATTGTTATGATCATAATTAACATGAGACATTTTTATTTTTTTACTATTTCTATTTTGGTCTTTAATAGATCAGCTCCAGTCTCCACTATTATTATTATTATTTATAGTTTCTTTAACAGTCCTAATACATTATATTTATCTACTGTATTTTATTCTATTGGCCATGTCATTAAGTAACAGAGTTTCTTCCCAGCAAGTTTAACAAAATCAGTACCTGCAAAGTGCATACTTTTTAAAACAAAAAAAAATCACAAATTACACATTTTCAGTTTTAAAAAGTATTATTTTTTACAACTTTGTAAATAGTCTTCATATCTGGAGGTTTATACGTACGTGAGTATCCAAAAGTTCAATAAATTAATATGATCGTGTTAACCATTGCTAGTTGCATAGCCCTTCGGCAGGTAAAAATAAAACAGTGATATGTTCTTCTCACTACTCATAATCTATCTTTCATCATTTTAATGAGTCATTTTGTGTTAGTAGGTTTAAGAATTCATTTGTAGAAGCTTAAAATATATCAATAAAAAACACTATTCCAG
Source organism: Ascaphus truei (assembly GCF_040206685.1). Taxonomy (NCBI): domain Eukaryota; kingdom Metazoa; phylum Chordata; class Amphibia; order Anura; family Ascaphidae; genus Ascaphus; species Ascaphus truei. The sequence continues at coordinate 78,878,278 of NC_134489.1, forward strand.
GATAGAAGTAGAAAAAACAAAATCAGCCAAATTAAAATATTTATTATATATAAAAGATACAACGCCTTTGTCAGCTACTGTACCTGAAAATGAAGTGTTCATGTTTAACTTTCGTGCAAATGTGAGGCTTTTAAACTGTGCAACATAGTGTGTTGCTGTTTATAGCCAGATACCAAGGCTGTGGTAATATTTAAAATAAAGAACCCATTAACCGAATTGTGCTTTTAATGTTATTTTTAACGTAAATTTTGCAGCCATTTAGTGAATGAAGAGGTGAGTGAGGTATTATTGATGGATTGAATAAGTAACTTAGGCCCAGATCCACAAAGCTCCCTTAAGTCACTTAACATGACACTAACCTAACTTAACAGCACGTTATCTCTACCGATGTATCTTCAAAGGACAATAACATAACCTTTAGTTATATTTTTTTCCTATAAAGAGCACAGCATTAACCATAACGGCTGTTGGTGATAATGGCATTCAGATGAGGCGTTATCATAACATAGCATATTCACTAAAGTCCTCTAAGGTTAATACAGAGCTTAAACGTTAACCAAGTGTCTCAATTTGTTTGCAATTGTTTCTATATTCACATGTGCACATATTGGAATGATTATATGACTTAGTAAAAAATAAAAACTATATGTTACAAATATATAATTTTACTGTATATATTCCTGTCTCAACCACATGTTTCTGATATATGCACTCCAACCAATAATGGTAGGCAAATTCATTGTCATTGGTACACTCCTATAAGTATAATTGTTGAATAGTTCTCTCAAATTGATTGCAGATTGATTGTAAGCAATGTATTTATACAATAACACAAGTTATTACCATGTTAAACAAGAACTCTATATGGTTAATATTTGTATGTGTCACACCTCATCATATTTGAAGTCATGAAAGTTATTTCCATTGTGGTTTTTAAGACACGTGCAAAAATTAATATAAAAGATGCCTTTAGATGCTTCATTTTCCGGACCCTGATGAAGGGTTTGTATCCCTTTTACTTTATATATAAATACACAGGGATGCACAAACCAAAAACACCTTAAGAGACAATCTGGATTTTTAGGAGCCAGAGTTTGCTCACTGTCGGCTATGTGTGACAGAGACACAGAGACACACACACACACGGACACACAAACCCCCCCCCCCTACCTCACAAGTTCTGAGAATGGGGTTGGGTTGTCACGGAAAGCTCCTTACCCCTCCCGTGCCTCACTCCCACCACTGTCTTCATCTCCCGTGCCTCACTCCCATCGCTGTCCTCCACTCCCGTACCTCACTCCCGCCGCTGTCCTCTACTCCCGTGCCTCACTCCCACCACTGTCTTCATCTCCCGTGCCTCACTCCCATCGCTGTTCTCCACTCCCGTACCTCACTCCCGCCGCTGCCTTGCGTTCGCAACTATCCTCCCCCATGCCTCTCCCGCCAGAGTTCTCTGTTCCCATTGATGTCCTCAGCTCCCGTGCCTCGCTCCCGCCTGTGTTGTCCGGTCCTGTGCCTCTCTACCAGGGACAGCGGAGGGAGTGGGACTCAGGTGCGAACAGTGAACGTTTAGGCTGCAGCCAGGCTGGGAGCGGGCACCCTGGCGCTCGAGCGCCGTGACGTCATGCGCTCTGCTCAGCCGGGTGATTTCTGGTCAGATAGTTGCACGTGCGGGGGACGTGGCCATGACATCACAGAGCTGGTTCGCCCTCATTGGGCAAACCACTCACGTGATGCATCAGCGAGTAGCCAAATCAAATCTGGTTGTCTCGCCAAGCAGCAAGCACATGGGCACGTGCATGCACGCACCCTCACCCTGGACGAGGGCAGTCAAAGTTATCACTCTGATCGCACCGAGCGTGAGCATGCGCGCTTGGTTCGCTCCACCCTGGCCGCAGCCTAAGGCGCTGGTCACCGAGGATTTTTCCATGCCTGTAGATATATAATAAATATATATATATATATACACATGCACACACACTTTATACATAATATTAAATGTTTACAGACACATGCATACACTTCATACATAATATTAAGTGTTTACATTTGGTGATTTATTTTACAACACAGTGTGCAGTCCTCTTCATTTTGCTTTGTTTTATTACAGTGCATATCAAGGAATACTATAGGTAAATTCCCAATTGCAATCTATCAGCACCAGTAACAACATTTCTACTGTATAAATATTATTATTTGTCATTTTATACTGCTTTTTTGATAGTGCAGGTATATACTTTTTTCTGGTTCTACTATGAGTCTGAATACGATAAGTTGCATGTTGGAAGGCTTCACTGCAATGAAAAATCATAAAGTAGATAGATGTAACAGATGTCTAACTACTGTACCTCAGTAGTTGAGGGTGGCATTAATTATTGAAGATGTCAACTTTGCACATTGTGTTACATCCAAAAGGCCTATTTTGTTACATGATAAATTTGACTGAAAGAAGTAGTTGGGACAGTCCAGTTAAGTCTTTGGGTTCTTGCTCTGTCCTGTATGTTTTGCTGATTCCGAGTAAGAATTAAACGAACTGTACAGTTCTGTGCTTCCCAGAAGCAGCAGAGAGATATGTTGTAAACTTTAACAGATCAATGAATCTCAGCAAGCATTAGCTTCCTTTCCGGTTCTGGAGACACAAATGATATGTTTATGTTTAAGTGCTCTTTTGTAGGAAATAAAGCACTAGATGAATTTGTCTTAGAATACAGAAGTAACCAAATCAATCTAAATAAAACCATAAACCATTGATGATTTGTTCAGCTTTATTATGCAGTACTGTCTAACCCTTTTCATTTCAGCCTGGTTAACATTTAATGTGTCACTGAAAATTCCATAATTATGTAAATATTTATTTTACCCTGTGGTGGATCTTTGAGCAAAGAAATAATGATGTGGCACAGTATTTATTGCATTAAATATGTACCACAATAAATGTTGTTTGCCAGCTTTCAGCATCCTCCGTACTATGAAAAATGCTATTCCATGTAGAGTTTTAAGTTTTCACATATGCGTCTTGATATCACCAATGCTCCTGAATCTTTTCTTTCACTGGCCGGAAGTTTAATATGGGCCATGCAGTATGTCATTGTTCAATTAAAACCAGTTGTTCCACAACCCCCCCTATGTCATCAAGCAATAGTTCGCAGTTTTTTTAAGTGCTTCTGTCTTGCATTAATTTGAGTGGCGATTGCTGTACAGCCAGACATTTGGACATGTTGTAAACTGCATAATCTGTTGGTAAAATGTGATTACAAGTTTGTACAAAAATCTAAAAAATAATTTTATATATAATATATCAATTCAGGTTTTGTGCCAATGTAATTGTTCCCCCCAGAGCACTATTTTTAATGAATGAACTTTAAGACAAGAAGAGGAAAGTAGAGGGTACTTGTGGGCTTCTGATTTTAATATAGTAATACATTTGCACACCTCTAGTGTGAGATTAGTTGTGGAAGATAGTACCACCATTTACTGTCACCTGAAATGATATAATATATATATAAAAACAGTAGGAAAGCTTTATTTCAATTTGTAATTTTAAGCAAAACTTTCTTCCTGTCATTTCTGATGTTGTTTACATAGATTATTTGTATTCTTATTAATTATGCTGCACTAATACTGTTCTAAATCAGAAAATGGGATCCACAACTTTTTTCACATCACATCAGGGAAGCAAATTTCATATAATTATTCAGTTAGGGTCATCTTACGTTTTACACAAGAATTTTTTTTGATGTAAAATGCCTCCTTTTACTAAATTGATTGAAATAGTTATTAGTGAACTGCATGTAGAAAAATGCTATTACCACAAAAACGATAAACTACATTACAAATGAACAAATAAGGGGGACCTCGCTCGAACTAAAGTTGTAGTACAGTGAGTGCAGTACTGTGTGCCACCAGGGAAGTGGGTAGACTAATCAAAAGAGACTGGTTTGTCGTATCAAAGAGGCACGGCCCACACAAAGAAATACCTATGGTGGTGCACAACAGACCAGAAGTATAATGGTACTGATGATTCTACAAACAAAACAGTGTTAAAAACTACACTTTATTAATACATACTGAAGTAATAAAATACTCATAAAAAGCAATGTTAACCACTATTGAGGTCAAATAAACTTCTATTGATTTGCCCTATAAATATTTAGAGCAGGTGTGTGCAAACTTTTTTTGCTGCGCCCCCCCCCCCCTGCCTGCTCTCCTCCATTGTGCGCCCCCCCCCCCCCTCCTTAACTCGCATGGCATCAAATGACGCCGTGGGATCATGTGACATCACGTGACCCACGGCGTCATTTGATGTCACGTTACTAAGGCAACCATGATGTCACATGACCCGCTGCGTCATTTGACACCGCGTTGCCATGGTCACCCGTCCCATAGCCGGCTGAATCCCGGTAAGTAGAGGTTGCAGAGGCCTCGCGCTGTCCCCCGGCATTTCAGGGACTGCATTAGGCAGTGAGGCATTTAAAGTGAGGTTTTTAAGTGATAAATACAGTTAGACTACAGTTTGACTAGAGGTGACTGGGGACTGCTTCTTTCTGCAAACTCTTTAACTCAAGACAACAAACGGTAAGCTATTCAGATCACACTATGATCCCATGCTTGCTAACCTGCCTATTTCAACCCCCCACCCCTTTACAACTTATTTACTGCAGTCTCTCCCAAAACTGACTGCACAATACACTGAAACCCTGAACTGACTCTAGCATTGCAATACAGCTAAACATTTGACAAGGAACAGGCACACACCTGCTGTTAGTCTGCTCACACTCACTCTGCTCACAACAGCTCCTTGCAGCACTGCCTACCTCTGGCATCATGAACCTACTATGTATTTTAACTTTTTTCTTTCTCCTGGCCTCATGGAGATGTTACTCCCTCTACCCACTACAAACTCCTCCATCCTGGCCCACACCCAACATCACCATACACCCTGGACTACTCAAAAGCCTTGCACTATCTACTGAATGTTGGTGGAGAACTCTAAAAACCAGCACACCAACCACTGCTCACTCTAATGGCAAACACCACAAATCTACATCTTGCAAACAACTAACCAAATTTCTACTCATACTATTACTCTCTCTAGGAGGTGATATTGAACCTAACCCAGGTCCTCCCATTTCAGCTCTGTCCCATGCCCCTGAGAATTCCACCTTTAAATTCCAAAAAGGGCTATCTGTCGCCCATATAAAAATCCGGAGCCTGCTGCCCAAACTGGATGAACTAAGGGCATGGTGCCTTATGCATAAACCTAAAGCCATCGTTCTTACAGAAACATGGCTATCCCCTAAAACCCCTGATGCACATATTGCCATTCAGGGATACTCCATTTTTAGGAGAGATAGGTCAAAGAGAGGAGGAGGGGTGTTATTTTATATTGCAGACACCTTACAATTTACACTGTTAAATTGCCCACCAAGCCCACCCTCTTTTGAAACTCTAGTTGGCAAAATCTGCCTCCCCTTTTCTAAGCCCATCTTGCTCGCTGGCATCTACCACCCCCCTAAAGCCCCTCTACAATCCCTGACTGACATCACCCAATTTCTTGGCTCCATTTCCTCTCTGAATGAGAAGAGTGAGCTGCTAGTTCTAGGGGATTTCAACTTCAATTGGCTTGACCCTAAAAACCACAAAATCCAGATACAACTCAAGTCACTTAACCTATCACAACTCATTTCCCAACCCACACGGATAAACCTGAAATCGCATAACCATTCCTTGCTAGACTGGATTCTCTCCTCAAACCCCAGCAGAATCCAATCCTCTGGCATCCTTCCTGACATTTTCAGTGACCATGCAATAGTGTACTGTGTAAGGAAAATTAAACTGCCCCAATCAAGCCCTAAAGTTCTCCTCACTAGAACATTTAAAAACTTTAACCCACAACAGTTTCTGGATGACCTTACCAACTGCCCATGGCACAGAATCGATTTAATTCCCGACCCCGATTCTGCGCTCGACTATTTCCAATCCGAGTTCTTAAAACTCTGCGATACCCATGCTCCACTACGCAAAATAAGGGTACGGGGGGCCCACCTTCCATGGGTTACAACTGACCTTATAACACTCTACCAGTTCAGGGATGCCTTGTGGAAAAGCTGCAAAGTAACTGGCACTACCAAGGATCTCAATCACTACAGATGCATGCGGAACATGTGCACAAGGCAAACAAGGCATGCAAAAGCACAATATTACTCTGACAATCTCCACCAAAATACATCAAACCCAGCTAACTTCTGGAAGGTTATCAACAATATATTCCAGCCTCCTAACCATCAACAACCAAGTAATATCACTAAGGGGGATATTACTCTGACAAACCCCACTGACATTGCAAATGCATTCAATGATTACTTTGTGGGGTGTGCCACTAACTTATTAGCGAAACGCAGCACAAACCCCAAACATGAATCTCATCCTGGGAGTATCCCTACAGTCCCACCCCCTCCCAACACTGCCCACAATTTTCAATTTAGCCCAGTATCTGAAGAGGAGATTACACAAGCGCTCCTCAAACTAAAACTAAGCAGCCAATGTGGACCCGACTTACTACAATCTAGGTTCCTACGACTTGGTGCCCCAGCCATTGCCAAACCAATTGCGTCCATAGTCAACTCTATACTGTCTGCAGGCCATATCCCTAAGACCTGGAAAACTGCCAGAGTTGTCCCAATCTTCAAAAGTGGGGACAAAAACACTGTCTCAAACTACAGGCCAATCTCACTTCTCCCAATTCTATCCAAAGTTATGGAAAAATGTGTCCACTCCCAATTAAGTGATTTCTACACCAAGACACATTTCCCTAGCCAATTCCAGTCTGGGTTTCGTCCCAAACACTCCACCGTAACTACCCTGCTAAAAGTTTGCAATGAAATCCAGTGTGGAATGGAACGGGGACAACTCACTGGCGCAGTATTCCTAGATTTTGCAAAGGCTTTTGACACAGTTGATCATGTTATCCTGCTTAACAAACTCCAGAGCTCTGGAATAGGGAAACATGCTTTAAACTGGTTTCAGTCCTACCTATCAGGAAGATCCCAACATGTGTCCATCTCAGGCTCTAACTCCAACCCCCTGGATATCACCTGTGGTGTCCCGCAAGGCTCTGTTCTGGGGCCCCTACTCTTCTCAGTGTTCATTAATGATCTTCCCACAGCTTGTAAGGAAGCCTCAATACACATGTATGCAGATGACACAATCCTATATGCACACAGCCATAGCCTCTCTGACCTTCAACACATACTTCAGTCTGACTTTTTGAGACTCGAAAACTGAATTTCCCAAAACAAACTGTTTTTAAACACTGACAAGACTGTAACAATGGTATTTGGGACCAAGACTAAATTTGTAAAGCTTCCAGTGACTGAGCTCCTGATTAGAACCAACGCTAACACCACCCTAACACCTGTCACTAGTTTTAAATACCTGGGCTTATGGTTTGACTCCCACTTAACATTCGGGACCTATGCCAAACTAGGGGTACTTTACAGGAACAAATCCTCCCTAAGTCTCCTGGTAAGAAAGCGTATTGCACAGCAGATGCTAATGCCAATTATTGACTATGGAGACATGGCTCGGCTCCTCAAACCCACCTTAGCAAACTTGACACCCTCTACAATTCAATTTGTCGTTTTGTTCTCCAATGCAACTATAACACACATCACTGCGAAATGCTCAAAGAACTAGATTGGTCATCACTCGAGTCTAGGCGCAAAGTTCACCTTTCATGTCTCACCCTCAAATACTTTCTGGGCAAGCTACCCAGCTACCTGAACAAGCTCCTCACCCATACCACATGCAGCACGTATCACCTGAGATCAGACTCCAAAAGACTGTTCATGGTCCCAAGGCTCAACAAAGTATCCGGACGTTCCTCCTTCTCTTACCGTGCACCCCAAAACTCGAACAACCTACCAGAGACTCTCATATCCACCACCAGCTTAAGTTATTTCAAATCTAAGGTTGTCTCACACTTTAATCTGGTCTGTAACTGTTTCATACGCTCATAATATACATTTTCTTTAACTGTGCACGCAATGTCTTGTATATAATGTATACCCTCTTCATTTATGTAACTGTACTTGTAACCATGTATTATTTGTTTTACTCTGTGCCCAGGACATACTTGAAAACGAGAGGTAACTCTCAATGTATTACTTCCTGGTAAAATATTTTATAAAAAAAAAAAAAATTTTTTTTTAAATGCCTTGGGAAAGAGCGCGGGACAACTACAACCGCCCACGTTGTGACGATCGAGATGATTTGGCCCGGGATTAAAGGGGTTATACCCCAATTGGCCACCCTCTACCCTCACCTGGGAAGCAAGGGGTTAACTGGACTGAGGTCCAGTAATGTGTTTTTACCCAGCTTCAATATCCAAATGCTTATTCCCCTGTAAAAAATGTATTGTTTCTGGGCCAGTGTCTGCACCACACACACTGGGGCTTAAGGGTTTAATAAGCTACAGTTTAAGAAAATACAACTGTGGTGTGTCTTTTCAGAAAATCTGGACTTCAAAAGGCTTGATTGAAGTTGGGTGTGAAAAGCAGAAGGGGTTTTTAGTGTACAGTATGTTAATACCTACAGTAATTTGCAGACCAAGGGAATATTGCTAGAGACAGCTAGACCCAGGCTGGGACATTGGGTGTGACATTTAGCACCAGGTGACAAATGTCCACCACCCAGGGGTCCATGCTTCAAAGGATTTTTTGATGGGGGCCAGGGGGTGCGGTTACCAAGGGGATATCAGAATGGGTGACCTTATTAAATATAAGAATATTATGAGATGTCCTCGGCTGAACGTGCTAAAAATTACATATGTGTATTCGTAGGACCGAGCCCCAACTAATGATTCTAAACACTTGATATCTAACAGATACTAAGAGCCATATATTAATATCTCTCTTAATTTTAGTATTACACGGTAATAGTCTCATTGGGAGCGTCATGTGTGACGGAATGTATTAATATTGTTCGCGTGCCAGTAAGTACTACTGAACTGAAGTTATGAAGTTATTTACAGTGTATATGGAATTTTGGAATCTGTTCTGAAAACTGCAAACGCCCTCTGTTATGGTAATTAGCAGGAAGGACATCTTGCTAGAATTTACATAGCCTGGTGATCAAAGGCTAAATTGCCCAATTGTTTATGCTGGGCCCAGGGACCAAAGGAACTGAATTTTTAAGTGTGATACTTCGCAAGTCCAAAATCTGCTTCAAAGACTTTTGCTAGCCTTTTCGGCATCTAGGATTAAGAGATGAGTTTGACATGGTATTTAAGTCAGAGTCAGCCCTTACTCAAATGTCTTCATGTCTGCATGTCTTCATGCCTGTGTCTTCATGCATGAGTCTTCATTCATGGGCTGCATGTATTGCTGTGATGCCAACTGAATTATGGAAGAAATGGCCCATCCTGTATCCTGATGGCTTTCTTGTCCTAATCTTTAAGTAAGTGTCTATATTTTGCCTGTTATTTGTATATTTTGTGTGTTAACCTTTATCAAGGAATAAATTATATTTTATCATATCTAAGTCTCGTACCAGTTCAACCCAGTTATATATATTTTGGTGTATTATTAATAGCCTGTCACAAAGCTCCCATCACACGTGCCACCCAAAAAAATTCTCACGCCCCCAAGTTTGCACACCGCTGGTATAGAGAACCATTCCTATCTAATGTTAGTGCCTAATAACACACCTGCATATAAGGGTCATGTACAATATACACTAGTATATGGCATAAGGAGTCATTAGACCCTCATGCACACTAAGTACGTTTGTTTAAGGTGGATAGTATATCTAATACAAGTCTGGGCTATTATTGTGTTAGCAATGTTAAGGAACCGAATTAAGTTTTAAACTGCTTATCAAGTCTTACAAGTGTGCGCTGATATAAGTCGCCGTGTGACTATACAAACGGACCTTTCAGGTCATAACATGTTGTCAAGAATAGTATCAGAGTCAAAGTATCTCCATCTGGAGCGTCAGTAGTAGTATTTTTCACTGCCTGTTATGTATATTTCAATATAATATCAATTACTATATGAATACCACAAAGATACAAGGAGTAATTACTCGTTCATAATACAGAGAACAGTGTGTTTGAATTTACCTGCTCTGATCACGGTGCAGGCACGAGCGATCACACAGCAATGGCTGGCTGTGTGTATCGGGCTGCAATTAAACACCGTGACCATGTGACTATAGCAATGAAGTACCATTATACTTCTGGTCTGTTGTGCACCACCATAGGGATTTCTTTATGTGTGCCGGGTCTCTTTGATACAACTCACCTGTCTCTTTTGATTACATTACAAATGAGCCAAAAGAATAAAGATGACTTTTTTTATTTCTTTGGTCTCTCTTTGTGTTTGATTCCTGCAAATTAAATAACATTTTTTATTAGAGATCAGCTCAACAAAATATGCAGACCGATTATTGCACATTACACACACAGACTGACATATCTACAGTCGTGAAAAAGAAAGTACACCCTCTTTGAATTCCATGGTTTTACATATCAGGACATAATAACAATCATCTGTTCCTTAGCAGGTCTTAAAATTGGGTAAATACAACCTTAGATGAACAACAACACATGACATATTACACCGTGTCATGATTTATTTAACAAAAATAAAGCCAAAACGGAGAAGTCATGTGTGAAAAACTAAGTATACCTTATGATTCAATAGCTTGTAGAACCACCTTTAGCAGCAATAACTTGAAGTAATCATTTTCTGTATGACTTTATCAGTCTCTCACATCGTTATGGAGGAATTTTGGCCCACTCTTCTTTACAAAGTTGCTTCAGTTCATTGAGGTTTGTGGGCATTTGTTTACGCACAGCTCTCTTAAGGTCCAGCCACAGCATTTCAATCGGGTTGAGGTCTGGACTTTGACTGGGCCATTGCAACAACCTTGATTCTTTTCTTTTTCAGCCATACTGTTGTAGATTTGCTGGTGTGCTTGTCCTGTTGCATGACTCCATTTCGGCCAAGCTTTAGCTGTCAGACATATGGCCTCACATTTGACTCTAGAATACTTTTAGTATACAGAAGAGTTCATGGTCCACTCAATGACTGTAAGGTCCCCAGGTCCTGTGGCTGCAAAAACAAGCCTAAATCATCACCCCTCCACCACCGTGCTTGACAGTTGGTATGAGGTGTTTGTGCTGATATGCTGTGTTTGGTTTTCGCCAAACGTGGCACTGTGCATTATGGCCAAACATCTCCACTTTAGTTTTGTCTGTCCAAAGGACATTGTTCCAGAAGTCTTGTGGTTTGTTCAGATGCAAATTTGCAAATCTAAGCTGTGCTGCCATGTTCTTTTAGAGAGAAGAGGCTTTCTCCTGGCAACCCTTCCAAACAAAGCATACTTGTTCAGTCTTTTTCTAATTGTACTGTCATGAACTTTAACATTCAACATGCTAACTGAGGCCTGTAGAGTCTGAGATGTAACTCTTGGGTATTTTGCAATTTCTCTGAGCATTGCATGGTCTGACCTTGGGGTGAATTTGCTGGGATGTCCACTCCTGGGAAGATTGGCAACTGTCTTGAATGTTTTCTACTTTTGAATAATCTTTCTCACTGTAGAATGGTGGACTTTAAATTGTTTGGAAATTGCCTTATAACCCTTCCCAGATTGATGGGCAGCAACAATTGGTTCTCTAAGATCATTGATGATGTCTTTCCTCCTTGGCATTGTGTTAATCACCCTGAATGCTCCAGACCAGCAAACTGCTAAAACTTTGGCTTTTATAGAGATGGTCACACTTGCTGATGATCAATTAATCAAGGGCATTTGATTAGCAGCACCTGTCTGCTACTTGGCACCTTAATTTCTATGGAAGCAGTAAGGGTATACTTAGTTTTTCACACATAGCTTCTTCATTTTGGCTGTATTTTTGTTAAATAAATCATGACACGGTGTAATATGTCATATGTTGTTGTTCATCTGAGGTTGTATTTATCTAATTTTTAGACCTGCTAAGGAACAGATGATTGTTATTATGTCCTTGTAACAGGATAGTAATCCATGTTCAGGTAATGTGCCTCTAATCCAGCAGTGTGGTGGTTAACTGCTGGTAGTCAATTAACAAACACCACCTGCCTGATTAGATGGCTTAGAAAAGCCTGTCTTTTGAGACAGGAAGAGAGACTCCTTAGCTCACACCTGAGCTGAACTTGGAGACACTTGTCTTGAGCACTGCCAGAAGAAACAGCAGAGCTGCTTTCAAGACAAAGGGGAAACTTCTAAACCTGAATGCTGACAAACCCTGAAGAAAAGGTAGCAACCAGGGACAGAGAAGATTTTCCCTCCAAACCACGAGGAACAGATAAGACTTTTATTTACACGACTTTTTATATCTGTTCATTTCATGCTATATGTTTGGGGCTGGGAGACATGCTTATCTAAGGGAGTTGTGAACTGCATAGTATTTCACTAGAAATACTCCCAAGTGAATAGAAGCTTTGTTTACCCCTTGTTTAGATGGTTTCCTGATGTTAAGGAAAAGGCGCAATAAAAGGCTTATTTAATTTCACTATAATCAGTCTCCCTTGCATACCTCTGTGAGCATCCGCCTACAGTCCTGATATGTAAAACCATGGAATTCAAAGAGGGTGTACTTTCTTTTTCACATGACTGTATATATATATAACTGAAAGTGTTGTTTGTGCGTCCCTGTAGACAATTTGATTGGTCCGTTGGTCCGCCCGCCCTCCTACGGCTCTCATGGGCCAGTGCGTCTCCCCCCCCCCCCCGTGTGAGTCCCACCCACCCCCCACGGCTCTCATTGGCCGGTGCGCTATAACCCACTCACACCACACAGGAGGGGTGCTGTCTGGAGCTACGGGAGGGAGGCAAGTCTGTATGGCAGCCTTTAGCTCTCCTCTTCTCCCCCACCCCGGTTTCACAGGCTGCCCCGGCCCACTGTGGCTCAGTGAGGGGGGGGGGCACCGCAACCCCCCGTACACAGAGAGACACCGCGGCAGTACTCACCAACAGACGGGCACCACCACACATCACCTCCCTGCCTGACCCTGCACCACTCTGGCGCACTGTCACCGAGGCCCCCGGGGCTGCGAGCGTGGAGAGGTGGCAGCACCGGGAGGCCCAGGAGGAGAGAGAGAGAGAGGCCTCACTCCCAGCTATACAGCTCACACACCAGGGGGGGGGACCCGGAACCCCTGTATACAGCAAGGAGACAGCATCAGGTGTGGGGGACATAGGGGGGGGGGGAAACATGCAGGGGGTTGAGATAAATGCCACTAACCACCCACCCAGTCACCCACCCACCCAGTCACTAAATGTCACTCAAGACACTAACCCCCCCCCCCCCCCACTCACTAACCCACCCACTCACTCAACTCTGAAGGGGGGGATTGGACATGTGAAGGGGGGGCAGGAGCTGTGCACGGGGGGGACCAAACTGTTAACGGGGGGGCACCGACCTGTCAAGGGGTGGAAAAATCACCAATGAGAAGAGGGGGGCGGAGCTGTGAAGGGGGGAACGGAGGTGTGAAGGGGGGGGGCGATCTCTGATCGGGGGTGGGGGACCCCAGCTGTGAACGCGGGAGGGGACCCGAGCTGTGAACAAGGGAGGGCCTCATTAATGTGCAGGGGGGGTCCAGATTGCTGTCACCGGGGCCGAAAGGGGAAGGGGGGGAAAGAGAGGGCAATGGGGAGAGAGAGTGGGAGCGGAGAGAGAGGGGGAGCGAAAAGAGAGAGAGAGGGAAAAGAGATAGGGGGTGAGCGGAGAGAGAGGTGGAGCGGGAACATTCTATCCCGGGCAACGCCGGGTATATCAGCTAGTATATATATATATATATATATATACAGTGGTCGACAAATCACCAAAAAATCTACTCGCCACACAAAAAAATCTACTCGCCACCTAGTACCAAACGTGTGCTGCTTGGGCCAATAGGAGCTCGCCACGATGTTAAATCCACTCGCCCGGGGCGAGCAAATGTATAGGTTTGTCGAACACTGTATATATACAGCACCTGGCCCATTGAGCTGCCTGCTGATACTAGGATTCATCTTTAACAGCAAAACCAGCGCATGCTGCCTTGGGGTGTCAGCCAGTTAGCCACATTTCCTCCATCATGTCAGGCACCTTAGGTCCCTTGCAGTCAAGATCCACCTGTGGCAATGTTTGCTGAAAGCGAGACACACACAAATTATTACTAGTTTCTCCTTGTGACAGTGTCTGCATTATGTGTTTATGTTGGTATTTAAGGTGTCGCTCCCTGAAAGGATACATAGTCATCAATGCATTATCATTTCTTACACTACGCATTATGCGTTCTATGGCTGAGTGCTTTCGGCATTTATATACTGTCTTTTTTGTTTGTGCAAATTATTATGCTTTGATGCACTATTTCACTTTTTATGTATGCTGGTGCATTACAGTGTGTCAGATACCTCAGGTCCCTTTTAGTCAAGAGCCACCTGTAGCAATGTTTGCTGAGAGTGTGACACAGCATGTATTCTAATTTATTACCAGTTTCTCTATTTGACATTGTCTGCATTATGTATTTTTGTTGGTTTTTAAGGTGTCGCTTCCTGACATGATGCATAGAGTCATCATTGCATTATCATTTCTTACACTATGCATTAGGCGTTATATGGCTGAGTGCTTTCAGCATTTATATATTGTCCTAGATTCCAGTCAGCCACGTCATCCACACGTGTGTATATATGTTTTAATCCCTCACATTTTTTTGCACATTTACGGTGAGCACATCAGGTGTTTCACATGTTTCGCTTAACTTGCAGTTACAATGTGTATTTTGCACGTCCCTGAAATAGTTAATCTATCGAGGTATCAGCTCAAGATCAGTTTAGCCCATGCGCACTCTCTCCGGTTATCCAAGATATCGCTGGGTCTGGCAGACTTATGTAGTCTCTCAGCAGTAACATTATGCAATTCCTGAGCCTTTTTGCGCATGCCTAAACACATATCAGATAAACAAATATAGAGTTAATATATTCAAAATGGACGCTCTTTACCTGCTGATACTGTGGATGCATGTCACATAGGCAGGTGAGGCTAATTAACTGTGATTGGTTTTGTTGAATTGCACTGGGGTTTGGGGTATATATATGTATTGTGCACTGCTTTCAATTGCACCACCTTGAGAAAGGTCCCACTGGGGGACCGAAACGTCGTTTTTTGTGTCATCTATCAAATATAAAACATTTTTGATTTACTTACCTGCGTGCTGTCCCTTGATGTCGTGTTGCAACCGGTATCGTATGGTCTATATATATATATATATATATATATATATATATATATATATATATAGTATATTATATACACTAAAAATACTTGCTAGATTTAAATTATAATGCAACTTTCACCAGTGTGAGACTATATCATTTGTAATTACAATCAAGATAAAACCAACCACTCTATTTTACCGATAAAATCTAAAAAAGGGAATATACATTTTAAGAGTGAAAACGTGAAATGCTCAAAGTTTCGGAAATATAACATTTAAAATGCATTTATACTTGTGCAGGAATATTCCACCCCCTATCTGGATCAAGCTCAGCTAGCTGTAGTTTTTTTAACAGAAGTTCAACATAGAAAAATCATTCTATACAGAAGCAGAGCTGTAAAACCACGACTGACTAAGCTTTGGGTGCGTATCCTACTGCACCGACACACTTTATTCGAGCAAATACCCAGTATGTACCTGGCAGATACCTGGAATGCGCCGCTCCTCACCTCTGACAAGCCCCGTTGCGTTTGCCTTCCCAGCCTGGGTTCATGCCTGGCTGACGGGCGGCTGATCTGTTAAATGATAATGATTAGGATTTAATAGGCTGCAATGCTTCGCGTGTCTACCAGATGGCATAAATTCATGAATTGTAATGCAGTACATATATATATATATACTGTGCAGTATTGCAGCCAGCGGGAATAAAATGCTTCAATCCCTGCCTGGAAAATAACGCAATGCACTCGGGCAGAAAACAGTCACAAACCTCAATACACCCGGGTATACCCGAATTCGTGGGACTAGCCGAGCTCGAATAAAGTGTGTCGCCAGTGTATGTGTACACATCAACTGTAAACTCCGATCTCGCCGAAAGCCCCATTTGCTTCAGCAGTGTTCATTTTATCTTTACACCGTCGTCTTTGTATATAACAATACTTGTATAATACTTTCATTTATTTCAGTTTCATGCTTATACTGTATTTCCAATGGTCCCTCCAGTTTGAATAATACATCTATTTCTAATTATTGAGGCCTCTTAACTTAGGGCCTCAGAAGGTCATAGTCCGGCTAGGGAGCTACTGGATTGTTTTTTTAAGACAGACAGAAAGAACAATTCCAGTAAATGCATGTAAAGTTGAAATAAGTTAGATAGACACCCTCGATTTGAAATAAAATATACAGTATATTTATACGTGTGTATATATACACATATAGTATGGTGGACAGCAGGTAGTGTGTGTATATATATATATATATATATATATATATATATATATATATATATATATATATATAGTTTGTCCTTGTTTTGTCCTATGTTGTGTTCTCACCTATTTACATGTACTTATTTTAAATATTTAAATATTTATAATTAAAAATATTTGTAACCATTAACATCATCTCATATTTATACTAGGATACTGAGTGCAATCAGAGCAGTGATCTTGCTTCTTTGTTTTCTACTAAAGTTGAAATAAGTATTAGTTTAGTTTAGAAATCACTTAGTAGTGAATATGCTGCTCTGTGTATGTTTAAGGCCTTGTAAGCACACAGTGGCCAGAAGTTGCAATATGTAATTGCTGAAAGCCAAATTATACACGGACTGATGGTTTCTAAATCTTTAAGGGTTGTGGGACCTTACTGCACCGACACACTTTATTCGAGCAAATACCCAGTATGTACCTGGCAGATACCTGGAATGCGCCGCTCCTCACCTCTGACAAGCCCCGTTGTGTTTGCCTTCCCAGCCTGGGTTCATGCCTGGCTGACGGGCGGCTGATCTGTTAAAAGATAATGATTAGGATTTAATAGGCTGCAATGCTTCGCGTGTCTACCAGATGGCATAAATTCATGAATTGTAATGCAGTATATATATATATATACTGTGCAGTATTGCAGCCAGCGGGAATAAAATGCTTCAATCCCTGTTTGGAAAATACCTCAATGCACTCGGGCAGAAAACAGTCACAAACCTCAATACACCCGGGTATACCCGAATTCGTGGGACTAGCCCAGCTCGAATAAAGTGTGTCGCCAGTGTAAAAACATTGTAGACCAATTTTCAGGCGCATCCCGCAGCAGGTTTACTAAGGGAATGAAAGATGTCTGGCAGCGGCCCTAAACATGGATTTTATGGGAAAAGAACTGTAGGAATCAATCTGTAGAGAACAAACAGTCATATGGGACAGGGGATTGTGTTTGTTATGGCTAAAGATTACGATTCTTTTGCGATCAATTACTGTGCTGATAGTTCTTGGAAATGTTTGCCATTTAAAGGTTTTTAATGCACAGACAATCCCTTCAGAGATTTCAGATGACTCATTGCTTGCAAGTAAATGTAATGATAAAGCACTCCAGTCATGCATAATATACTAAAAGGCTGCACTGAGACATGATATATATAACTGAAAACATATCTAAGGCTATAAACCATACACCTTGTATCTCTTGGGGATTTATTTATGATATGTGATATGGCTAAGCAAAGGCCTCAAGTTACTTTATAAACAACGCTATGAAGAGCAACTTTATTCAAAATACACTACTGGACAGTACTTTAAGGGCTGTTCAGACTAAACAGCAGATATGTAAAGCTGACAGGACCAATATCAGTGAGATCTGGGGGTTCATTACCCAAAAATGAATGAACTATTTGGCTATAAAGAGTCTAAAGCAAGCACCAGTTGGTCTGGATAAGCTCACACTTTAAAACGATTTGATTGCCTTCAAATTTTTTTTTACCTTTTTACACAAGTAATATTCACATTTGGCTGTTTTTGTGCTTTGTGTGTTTTTAGCAGTGAACAATTAAAAATCACCAGACAACAGATGTACCAGCAGCATCTCAGAATCTATTAGAGATTTACAGCATCATCTTTGTGTTACATGGAGCATTTACACCAAGAAACAATATGTTAGTTGAATATAGAATGTGATGTAATTATAAATTGACTGGGCTTGAATTACAGATCCAATAGGGAGTAAACTGTGTCATTGTATATGCAAAGAGGAACATTTCATCTGTAAAGGGCCTACGCACTAAGATCATATTTGAATTGCTGTTGAGTTAAAAAGTAGTACAAACCATCATAAAATGTGCATCATATGTATGAATGTCGTTATTTCATTTCATACATAGGACATGGTTTTTTATGTACATTTAGTCAATATTCTTTATAATAACCATACTATGCAAATAATACATTTTGTTAATATATATCATTTAAATGTATGTGCTGCATCAAATAGATTGTTTTTAATACACAGCACTAAATATATAAATGCTAAAATCCTATTAACTTAATGACACACTATGTAAAAATAAATAAATATATATATATGTAATGACCTGCCTAAGACATGCAGATGAGCATACAGTTGTATATATATATATATATATATATATATATATATATATATATATATATATTGTCAATGTTCCAAAATTGACAAACGGGGTTCAGTTGATAATAAGTAGTTTATTTAATACATAGTATAGTATGATCATACTCATTCAAAAGTCTACAAGACTCTCTCTGCCAGGGAGTGTCCAGGCAGCCTCTTTATACAGTCTTGGTTCCTTTGTCTATAACAGTTACTAGGCAGATTATACTAACCACTCCTTAATTCTTAAACCAATCATATTACAGCTCATTAAACTTGGTTAGAACTGGCCTCAAACAACTATGAATAGGTTCCTGATACCAACACTCTCCAGGAATGTGGGCGTTACTTTAGGTAAATCAATTTAGAAGCGAAATCTCTCATACACTCCACATACATTCTTTCACACAAAATGGAAACTGGACATGACTGACTTTACAAAATGGAAACTGAACGTCACTTTCAATCCTTCTCTAGAGACCTCCCCAGTCCATTTAAAAAATATATCAACAGTATCTTCATTTTATAGGAAGAAAAAACCAGGGGAGCGTAGATACCTTTAAAAAGAAAAAAAGACAAACATAGTGCAACCTGTAGCAAAATATGTTATAAGGAGCTCCCAGCTGGACACCACATACTAAGGCCAATGCCTAATAGGATATATCAGCAGGAACAATTCGGAGGAGATAATCTTTAGAAAAGAGAAGCACACATGCAGTATCCAATAAAATACAGTTTATCCAAAAATGATAAAAGTGGAGGCTTACAGAATCCCAATGGGAAAACAGCATTGACGGTGGTGATCTCAAGACCACATCATAGCGTCTCTGTGTCAGCAAACCGCCACGGTACACTTCAGCCTGGAGCCGTCTCGTCACTTCCGGTCTTGGGGCCGTCACGTCACTTCCGGTTGCGCCGCCGGTAGGAAAACAGCTACGGATACCCAGGCACTCTCTCCTTCTTGATTAAGAGGTCACGCTCAACGCGTTTCGCCGTTCTTGCAGACGGCTTCGTCAGGAGTAGCAGTGACCTGTCCTGGGTGTCTTATTTATACCCATACTGCTATCAAACTCCCCTCCTCCATAGGATGATTGATAGAACATCCCCCAAAGTCACGGGCCAATTACATGCATGTGACCGCACACAGGGAAATACATATACTTAAAAACAGTGATAAACATTTAATTATACAATTATAATAAAATAGTTTAATAGTACCAAAGCATATTTTAAAAACATATTAAAAATAATAATAATCCTAACTCATAATAAAATACACATTAAAGTATATAAAAAATACATCAGCTATCCTACTCTTTCTTAGTCATATTGAGCAGACGATAGATGAATCTTAAAAAGACAAAGAAATTAGGTTAGAGTACAACATCAAATTCCAATAATCTTATGAAATGAGGCATAGTTATAAGGACATCTTGACTATTTTAGACATAGATCGGACCACAAAGACTGAACACCAGTCAATAAAAAATGCTCTCAAAAATTATATAAAAGGTGCAATCCCATCTAAATCCTATAAAAATATGAAATTTACAGAAAAAATAGAAAAAACACCAGATTAAAGAAAAACACCAAATTTAAAGAAAAACACCAAGTTCAAAGTCCACATTCAGGCCTTGTGGCACTAAGGTTTTGAGAGAAAAGATCCAAAAACTCTTTGGATCTTTTCTCTCAAAACCTTAGTGCCACAAGGCCTGAATGTGGACTTTGAACTTGGTGTTTTTCTTTAAATTTGGTGTTTTTCTTTAATCTGGTGTTTTTTCTATTTTTTCTGTAAATTTCATATTTTTATAGGATTTAGATGGGATTGCACCTTTTATATAATTTTTGAGAGCATTTTTTATTGACTGGTGTTCAGTCTTTGTGGTCCGATCTATGTCTAAAATAGTCAAGATGTCCTTATAACTATGCCTCATTTCATAAGATTATTGGAATTTGATGTTGTACTCTAACCTAATTTCTTTGTCTTTTTAAGATTCATCTATCGTCTGCTCAATATGACTAAGAAAGAGTAGGATAGCTGATGTATTTTTTATATACTTTAATGTGTATTTTATTATGAGTTAGGATTATTATTATTTTTAATATGTTTTTAAAATATGCTTTGGTACTATTAAACTATTTTATTATAATTGTATAATTAAATGTTTATCACTGTTTTTAAGTATATGTATTTCCCTGTGTGCGGTCACATGCATGTAATTGGCCCGTGACTTTGGGGGATGTTCTATCAATCATCCTATGGAGGAGGGGAGTTTGATAGCAGTATGGGTATAAATAAGACACCCAGGACAGGTCACTGCTACTCCTGACGAAGCCGTCTGCAAGAACGGCGAAACGCGTTGAGCGTGACCTCTTAATCAAGAAGGAGAGAGTGCCTGGGTATCCGTAGCTGTTTTCCTACCGGCGGCGCAACCGGAAGTGACGTGACGGCCCCAAGACCGGAAGTGACGAGACGGCTCCAGGCTGAAGTGTACCGTGGCGGTTTGCTGACACAGAGACGCTATGATGTGGTCTTGAGATCACCACCGTCAATGCTGTTTTCCCATTGGGATTCTGTAAGCCTCCACTTTTATCATTTTTGGATAAACTGTATTTTATTGGATACTGCATGTGTGCTTCTCTTTTCTAAAGATTATCTCCTCCGAATTGTTCCTGCTGATATATCCTATTAGGCATTGGCCTTAGTATGTGGTGTCCAGCTGGGAGCTCCTTATAACATATTTTGCTACAGGTTGCACTATGTTTGTCTTTTTTTCTTTTTAAAGGTATCTACGCTCCCCTGGTTTTTTCTTCCTATGTTTCGTGTGGACCTTGAAACAGTCCGTCTAAGGGTTTGAGTGTCTTTATTTTTACATTGTATTTTGTGTTTACCTTCACATTTATATACATAGTTTTTCCATTAAGTGTTTATATATTATATTATTCACTGTGTTTAGGTATTGAGCGCCATCTTGTGTGTTCCAGTATCTTCATTTTAGCAATATTATTTTGTCAATATATATAGACCATATATATATATATATATAGTCAATATATATAGACCATGTGACCATGCAGCAAGCTTAAGCCTATAGGGAACCATGTTAAAAATGGTTATTGAGGCAAAAAGTGACACTGTGTGCTCATTTGCATGTCATTTCCCAGAATCCCTTGCTGCAGTGGAAGTGCTGTATGCTG
Organism: Ascaphus truei; assembly: GCF_040206685.1. Classification (NCBI taxonomy): domain Eukaryota; kingdom Metazoa; phylum Chordata; class Amphibia; order Anura; family Ascaphidae; genus Ascaphus; species Ascaphus truei. Next base: position 78,900,105 of record NC_134489.1, read on the forward strand.
GGTGATAATGGGGAAGGCGGGGTTGCAGACCTGCCTAAGACATGCAGATGAGCATACAGCTATATTTGCATATTTGCTTTCCTGTGGAGGGTTTTTGTCACTTTTTTTACTCACCATACTGTAACTTAACTCAGTATTATGGTTTAGCCTATCCCATAGCCTCTCTTGCATTCCCAGTAAAATCAACCCCACACTGATGAGACCCATCAAGGTCGAAACAGCTGTCTGTGGGTGGTTTTCTGGGTATGCACCTTAACCCTGGCTGTGCTCAAAGCTGTGACCATGCAGCAAGCTTAAGCCTATAGGGAACCATGTTAAAAATGGTTATTGAGGCAAAAAGTGACACTGTGTGCTCATTTGCATGTCATTTCCCAGAATCCCTTGCTGCAGTGGAAGTGCTGTATGCTGGGTGATAATGGGGAAAGGCGGGGTTGCAGACCTGCCTAAGACATGCAGATGAGCATACAGCTATATTTGCATATATATATAACAAAACACACAAACAAACAGTAGCGCTTGATAATTATGTGAATATTAACGTGCTTAAATCTATAAAAATTAGGTGAATACTTATTTATAATAATAGTGATTTAGACTAGTGCTATTAAATGCTATTAGTGTTATAACTAATTATAAGTGGTGTTAATAAATCATAAAAAAAAGTCACTCAAAGTTCACACAGGTGTAGTCCATCAGGTCCACTGAGGATATGTAAAAATTAGGATGGTATATATATCGGGACAGGTACTCCAAGTTACAAAAGGTGAAGATTTCTTCTATGTCGAGAACAAATCTTCACTTTTTGTAACTTGGAGTGCCTGTCCCGTTTTCTTCTATCTGATGTGCTGCTTCTGCACCCTTGATCGACCTTTAAACAACATAAACGTGAGTGCTGCGGAGAGATGTAGAGAGAGATATAAAGATAGAGTGAAAGGGAATAGGATGTGCAAAATAGCAGAAGCCTAGTAATATGGATATAAATGTGTCTAAATATGCTGCCACAATGTCACAGGTCTCACACAAAAAAAAAAGATAGATAGATACAAGTGGAAATAGGCACAGGCGCAATTTAGATAATAAAATAGAATACATCTGATGCCATCATAGACTGTATGAACATAACAATGAATCCGTAGTGGTGATAATTGGATTGGAAATGCTATGGAATAATGAGAGAACCAATATAGTGAAGGACTGTTATACTGGATTTATATGTGCAAAGACGGACAGCTACTTACAATGTAGCAGATAAAATCAGCATTTTGGATATCAATCCCCGCAAGGCAAAGATGGCGAATAACCACGTCTCTGTCTCCATGCTGGTGTATCCTGGAACAGCTTATCGGTTCCTGAGTTCCAATTCTCGCGGTTCTTTGCCTCCTTGCCAAGCTGACGTCAGGGGAATACGGGGAGTCTGTCAGCTGTATTCGTCCTACGGCTGGTAGTATAATTTGTGCTGCTAGTCCACAGACTCTAAGGCCGAGTTTATAGAAGGGGCTATGGCGACGCGACAGCGTGACATCAGCCGTTGCCGTCCCTACAGCAATTCCTGCACTCTGGTGCAGGAGACCAGAGATCGTGACCGGGGGGGGGGGTGAACCGCCCATATGCCCGTGATATCACCCCTTAATCGCTGGAAATATCAAAATCTTCTGGCTTTCAGCAATCATACTGTATGTACTAATGAAGCAAAAATGATTATCTTTCGACACACTTTAGGTTTTGGGAGTAGCAAGTCTCTCCTAGTAGAGATGGGTAAATTTGGTGGATTTGGATCCTCAGCGGATCGTCCAGTTTCTTTGGTGCACGGCTTTCCATGGACCAATCTCAAGATGGTGATTTGTGTTTTGCGGATTTTTCATCATTATTACTAATACACTCCACGGATTCCCCAACCTGTGGATGGATTTGCAGAATCCAATCCACGGATTCAGCAATCCATTGGCAGAGTCTTAAGAATCCACAAACGGGTTGCTGAATCCACAGATTGGATTCTACAAATCCGTCCACGGGTTGTTTCCAATGCCGGATTTTGATGAATCCACGCAGATTAAAACCGTCCAAATCCATCCACGGATTTTACACCACAAATCGGATTTTGGGGAGATAATGCGAGAAAACCCGGGAAATGGATTTGGGCGGATTCGCCCATCCCTAGTGCATTGCAAATGCATTCAATGATTACTTTGTGGGGTGTGCTACTAACTTATTAGTGAAACGCAACCCAAACCACAAACCTGAATCTCATCCTGGGAGTACCCCATTGCCATGCCTCTAAGTTGTAGATGAAAAGACTTTTCACATTTAAAGTAGTTTTTCTTCACGATTAAGTCTATGAGTAGCTTCACAAATTCCAAAGAGAGTCCCCTATATGTACCCTCCGAGGTGATATGTGCTTTGAAGGCATTTATACTGATGTTGTGGGGGGGGGGGTGTTTGTGTATAGACTTGACACATCAAGTATTCCCAGAATTGAATCAGTTGTGATGTTCCTGATTGGACTCGTGCTGTTGATAATCTTTAATCTGCAGTAGCTGAATATGTGTTAAAATGGTTTAAACCGTAACTGAGCATATGTTTGAAAGTGTGGAAAGGTGCACACAATCTAATTCTCCCCTCTCATTCTCATCAGTGACATTTCTTCTTCCTGCAACTAATTTCTGAATATGCTGAGTACTTTTCAGTTTTACTCATTTCAGAGACCACAACTGCATTAATTAACCTTGTGCAAGGGCATCACTATCATTTGCTCTCTACTCATGCAGTTCTTAATTCAGACGTACATATCTGTTGAAGGAGCAGTAATCGTGGCAGAAAACAAGGTCATTACATTTGACAAACATGCCAAGTATAAACTGATTAAATAACACCTATGTTATAATAGTGGCCAACAATAAATTGCCCCCACAATACATTCCTAGATTCTGGCAGTAATGTGGATGAACCAAAGTGCCTCTTTACATCAAATGTGTGTCTACTATTATTGATAAAGCGCCTTGTGTGCGAAACATGTCAGAGTGCTTGTCAGGACCTTGTTTTCATGTCCTTTTAATTGAATAAATCTTTGATAAATACTCCTTGTGTCCCATGTCACATTGGTGATGCTGTGCCCCGGTTCCTGATTTGGATCCCTTTCTGCTGTTTATCTACCTGGAGGCATGTCCTTCTGGAAACATTATCTATCAGGTTTATATACATCGACTTCAATCCTTCCTCTCTGACACCTGTGGAGTGGAGTTATTGATTCATGGAGAGACTGCGCGTCGTCTGAGAGAGATGAAAGACTACAAACAGCACAGGATGAGCGGATTGCCAAGCTGTTGACCCAATTCCAGGGGTCTGCTAGTCCAGAACTTGCAAGCAAACCCCCGGTACTCCTGAGGAAAATGGCTCCGGACGAGGATCCAGAGGCTTTTTTACTGACTTTTGAAAGAGTTGCCGAAGCTCAGGGCTGGGCTACAGATCACTGGGCAACTGCTTTGGCCCCACTCCTCATAGGAGAAGCCCAGGCCTCATATCAGGGTCTCCCAGCAGATCAGGCCATGGACTACCGACAAGTAAAAACTGCCATACTGGATCGCTTAGGTCTGACCCCAGAGACCTACCGGCAGCAGTTCCGGAACATGAAGTACACCGCTAAGATGAGACCCCGGGTCCTCGCTCAGCGATTATTGGACTTATGTACGCGCTGGATATAACCCGAGGAGTGCACTAAGGAGGCAATTCTTGAGCAGGTGGTTTTGGAACAATTTCTACAAATAATACCCCCTTCCGCACACTCGTGGGTAAAACGCCACGCTGCTGAAACCCTAGCTTTGGCGGTCCGACTCGTGGAGAACTTCCTTGGGGCTGAGCAGAAGGCGAGTGTCCTGGACCCGACTCCACCGGTACTTGCGGACGCCCAATGAGGGAGGTCGGATCAATGGGGAACCTACGGCCGGTCACGGAACCGCCAAGTCCAACGGAAGGAGCAGTCGTTCCAGCAAGGACGGAGTCCAAATGCTGGTCCCCGTAGAGACCATCATCGCCTTCCGGATGTCGGCTCGTCGCAAAGTGAGAGGAACTTCCGAGGACGTCGCCCACAGGACCCACCAGATGCCTGGTCTCCAGTAACCGATCCAGCGGAGCGCTATCCACAGCCCCCTCCTGCGAGGGAACCCTCCCCATGTTCCGCCTGCGGAGAACAAAACCACCGGTATGTGGACTGTCCACTGATGGATTGTTCATTCAGCAGAACCGTCGCTTCGGCTTTTACTGGGGAAAATTACAAGCCCTGGCTACTTCCAGCCCTGAAACCATCCAGGCCCTTGTAGATTTGGGCTCTGGGAAAACTCTGGTCCTCCTGGAACTGTTACCGCCCAACGTGTGTTCTTTTGACTCCCCATGGAGCATAGAATGTATACACGGCGATGTAAAACGCTATCCGACGGCCAAAATCCAGCTACAGGTAAAAGGTCAGGAGACTTACCTCGAAGTAGGAGTCGCTCCTTGGCTCCCTGCCCCCGTTGTGCTCGGTCGGGACTGGCCTTTCTTTTCGGACCTAATGGCCCCAGTCTTTCACGAGGAGCCTCCTTCTAGAGCTCAGGAGAACCCTGGCAAACTGTTCCCCTTCTCGGCAGACCTTTTTCCCAGTAGACACCGGGTTCAAAAGACTCTGAAGCAAAGACGCTTGGACAAACAGGACTGGTTGCAGAAATCTGGGTCTCAAGGTGACCATTCTAGTAGTCAGAGGTCACAGGTGATGGCTGGGGATGGTCAAAAGGAGGGGGATATGGGCCCTGGAGATTTACCAGACCTGTACCTCCCTGACTTTCGCCAGAAACAAAGGGAAGACCCAGTCCTTGCTAGACAGTATGACAAGGTGGTGAAAATTGATGAACAGATTTTAGATGCACAAGGGGTGATAGTATTCCCCCATTTTGAGCTATCAAAGGATATTGTATATAGGGTTAATAGGCAGACACAAACAGGGGAGGTCACCAGACAGATATTGGTTCCCAAGGCGTTTGTTAAATCTGTGTTCACTCTAGCCCATACTGTCCCTTGGGGTGGTAACCTGGGCAGGGATAAAACATTGGACCGTATTTCTCGCCGATTCTATTGGCCAGGGATGCATAGTGATATTGCTAAGCTATGTGCAGCATGTCCGGAGTGCCAGTTAACTAGTCCAAAAGGACAAATCCCAGCCCCTTTGGTTCCTCTACCCTTGGTGTCAGTTCCCTTTGAGAGGATTGGGGTTGACTTGGTAGGACCTCTAGAACCTTCTGCGAAAGGACACAGGTTTATCCTTGTCATAGTTGATTATGCGACAAGATATCCTGAGGCGTTCCCCCTGAGAACAGCAACGGCGAAGCAAGTAGCCAACAAGTTGTTGGAACTGTTCTCATGGGTTGGACTTCCCCAGGTTATGTTGACAGACTAAGGTACAAATTTTATGGCTAAACTAATGCAGGATGTCTTAAAGTTACTAGAGGTCAAGTCTGTTCGGACATCGGTCTACCATCCACAGACTGACGGATTGGTGGAAATATTTAACCGAACTCTAAAAGGGATGCTGAGGAAATTTGTAGATTCAGAGAAGAGAGCCTGGGATGAACTTCTCCCTTTTCTGCTGTTTGCAGTGCAGGAAGTCCCCCAGGCCTCCACGGGATTCTCTCCATTTGAATTGCTCTATGGCCGCCAACCCCGGGGTATCCTAGACCTCCTAAAGGAGTCCTGGGAGGAACAGCAGTCCCCTTCTAAGAATACCCTGCAATATGTACTAGACCTTAGGAAGCGCCTAGATGTGGTCGGCCATTTTGCCGGGGAGAATCTTAGATCAGCCCAGGACAGTCAGGAGAGACATTACAATCAGAATGCTCGCATGAGAGTGTTTCACCCAGGAGACCAGGTGATGTTATTGTTACCCAGTTGCGAGAGTAAACTCATGGCCAAATGGCAGGGCCCATTCGAAGTACTCTGCCGTACGGGTGATGTGGATTACGAGATCGCTCAGCCAGGGTCCAGGAAGGGTAAACAAATTTACCATGTGAACTTGCTGAAACCCTGGAAGATGCAGCGGTCTCTATTCATCCACCCGGTGGAGGAGGAAACGGACTTGGGTCGTCAGCCTCCACGGGAGAACATTGTGAGTGACGATAAAATCCCAATGGGTAAACAGTTGTCCTCTGAACAAAAAGGGGACTTGTTAGCAATAATTACTCAATTCCAGGATGTTTTTTCTGACTTACCAGGACAAACTAACTTAATTTCCCATGCAATCGAGACAGCACCTGGGGTAAAAGTACGTTCCCGTCCTTATAGGTTGCCTGAAAGTCGTAGGGCTCTGGTAGAGAAGGAAGTACAAGAAATGTTACTCTTAGGAGTGATTGAGGAATCATGCAGTGAGTGGTGTAGTCCACTAATTATGGTCCCTAAACCCGATGGGAAGGTAAGGTTTTGTGTGGACCTCCGAAAAGTCAATGCAGTATCCAAGTTTGATGCATATCCGATGCCAAGGGTGGACGAATTAATTGACGCCCTTGGTAACGCGGAATATATATCCACTTTGGACTTGACAAAAGGATACTGGCAAATACCCTTAGAGGAAAAGTCCAAATGCAAAACAGCCTTTGCTACTCCTATGGGTTTATACCAGTTTGTGACAATGCCATTTGGACTGCATGGAGCCCCAGCCACATTTCAGAGACTCATGGATAAGGTACTGAGGCCCCATAGGACTTATGCCGCAGCCTACCTAGATAACATTGTCATTTATAGTAAACACTGGTGGGCACATCTAAAAAGGCTGAAAGCGGTCCTCAAATCTCTAAGAGAGGCAGGGCTCACAGCCAACCCTAAGAAATATGCCTTGGGTAAAGCGGAAACCAAATACTTAGGGTATGCAGTGGGAGGTGGAAAAGTAAGGCCACTAGGCAACAAGGTAGCTGCCCTGAAAGAAGTTCCGACCCCCCAAACAAAAACGCAGGTACGCTCTCTGCTGGGTTTAGCAGGGTACTACCGGCGTTTCATCCCCAACTATTCGGAAGTGGCAGCCCTTTAACGGACCTCACAAAAAAGTGTGCCCCTACACAAGTGGTGTGGTCAAGGGATTGTCAGAGAGCCTTTGAGGACATAAAAAGGTGTCTATCAGAGGGTCCCATCCTTAGAAGCCCAGACTTCAACAGCCCTTTTATAGTGCAAACAGATGCATCAGAGATAGGGCTAGGGGCAGTGTTGTCACAACAGTTTGAGGGAGTTGAACATCCTATCCTTTTCCTGAGTAGGAAATTGTTCCCAAGGGAAAAAAACTACTCAATGATTGAGAAAGAGTGCCTCACAGTAAAGTGGGCAATCGAGGCTTTGAGGCATTACCTGGCAGGAATCCATTTTACTTTGGTGACGGATCATGCTCCACTGAAGTGGTTAAATAGCATGAAGGATTCCAATGCTAGACTGACTAGGTGGTATATGGCCCTCCAACCCTTCTCATTTGAGATTCAGCATAGGCCGGGAAAAGAGAACGCAAATGCTGACTTCTTTTCTAGAGAAGGGGTGGATGGTCGGGCTTCAGCCGTGCGTAGCCCCAGCCACCCACTAACAGGGGAGGAATGTGACAGGGTAAACAAAAGCCACCAGTTATATGCCTGGAAAACCTATGTCTAGTCTGCAGTGCAGCACTGACTAGGTTAACTTCAGCTGGGAACCTCAGGACAATTAGTTGGATCCCAGCTGCCTAATCAAGGTGTGTTAAAACCCAGGCTGTAGACACATGGAGGCTGTCTGTTGAGTGAGGAGTAAGCTGCTAAAGAGATTGCTAAAGAGTTTCCTGATACAAGGTCTGTTTAGAAAAGTAGATGAATTGTGAACTGTCTGTCCCCTGCATAGAAAAGGGCAACTGCCATATACACTGTCTGCTAAAGAGAAACTGTTTTTGTCTGTCTGCTGAAGAAAAGCCATTTTCCTTTTTGTTGCTGATGAAAAGCTATTTTTGTTTTGTGTGCTGTATATTTCTCAAGGCTAAATAAATAAGCCTTGTCAAGAAACCCGCGTGTGTAGTTGCATGTACCCTGCAACACGGAGGATCATGCATCTTTCCCTGTGGGGCAGCTGCTTGTGACCATGTGTGTGCCCACCTGAAGTTTGGGAGCCCTGCTGTTTGACTACCCACACAGCCGGAGATCATATACTTACCTTGGGACCACATGCATCCTAGCTTGGTGCTCAAGGAGCCCGCGGTGGATCCGCTTGAGCGACCGGGGGCTGTGTGTCCCTTCCTGGTGGACGGTCACTTGGTGCCTGTCTTTCCTACTGGCATCGCAGGATTTTCCCTTTGGGTCCCCTTGTGAGGAGACACGCGTCAATGCGGAGGTGAAGATCCCCTAAGCCGCCAGAGCCGCTGGTCTGTGAGTAATCCACTACAACATCATTGTGCTGAACGTGATCAGCCAGTTGTCAGTTTATGCCATGCTAGGATCATCTCTACAGAGACATTGCTATACATACTTTTTATACCTACAGTGGCTTACATCTTTCAAATTACAGATATAAGATAAGACTCTATCTGGACTATACACTATAATGTTTCCAGTGACACACCTTTTTTTAAATGTTTTTGGAGCACCGGACAGAGAGAGAAAAAAAAAGTGTATATATATATATATATATATATATGCAAAATTGTCAGATGGCACTCACATATAATGTTAAAATACAGGTGCTTGTCCCATAGGTAATGAGTAGATAAATAGTTCCTTACCAGGCAGACCTTGAATCCCAGGACACCACAGCAAAGAAGAGACAGCACTCAAGATAATCCTGTGTCAAAAGTGTATTAAAGGAAACATGGCACAATCACCCGACGTTTCGGTCCTAAGAACAGGACCTTTTTCAAGGGAGTGCTTGATAAAGGTCCTGTTCTTAGGACCGAAACGTCGGGTGATTGTGCCATGTTTCCTTTAATACCCTTTTGACACAGGATTATCTTGAGTGTTGTCTCTTCTTTGCTGTGGTGTCCTGGGATTCGAGGTCTGCCTGGTAAGGGTCTATCTATATATATATATATACTGTATATATATATATTGTTACAGAGTCCCTGACTCGGTAACCTGGAATGGAGGATGTGTGTACTTTCCAGCACTAAACCAGTTAACCCACAGTTGGAGAACTGCATACACCTGCAGCCTAATTAAGCAGGATGCCTGAGAGACTGCAGGTTTAAAAAGCAGGAAGTGGCTCACACAAGGTGAGCTTGTTTTTCCCCAGGAGGGTGGAGAGACTTCTCCCAGCTAGGAAGCCCTAGCTGTTGCTCTGGTCCCCCAGTCCTGCGAGGAGCTTTGCTGCTGGGACCAGCTGGGAAACCAACCAGCTGGACACAGCCTGCTCCCTGGAACCGGCGTTCCTGTTTGTTATTGGAGCTACAATACAGATAAGACTTTATTGTTATACTTTATTGTTATACTTTGTGGAGCACATGTTTTGGGCATAACAAGATTAGCTGGCTGCCCTATTAGTAAGGGCTCAAGAAGTTGAGTTAGGCCTCGGGCATGGTCAGCGCTTAGGTGCTGACCTGTGCTGAGGCGCGCTGGTGCTTACCAGTGAGCCCCTGCAGCCGCAATGAGAGCGGCATTAGCAGGAGCTCGCGCACGCTTCCGCAAGCGTGCGGAAGCGTGTGTCTTAGGAGAATTTTAGATTCAAGCGCTCAAGGGAGCGCAGGGCCGGTCACGTGAGCGGTTCGCCCAACGAGGGCGAACCAGCTCCGTGACATCACTGGCCCGCCCCCAACACGCCCACGGACGGCGCGCTAACCAAGGCCAGGGAAAGCACCCACTTTCCCTCAGCCTCAGCGCGCCTCGTACGGCTGCTGCAACCCTGGACGCAGACTTAGTTTTCCAAACAGGATAGGTTTAATTTTCTATAATTTGGTTTCTTAAAGGGACGGTGCACCCGTAGTTTATTTGGTTGTGGCTAATAAACCACTACAGTTTAAAGTTTCCCATCGTGTCTAGCGTCTTACTGACCCCTCCGCGAGGCCGTCCTGCCACTATATATATATATATATATATATATATATATATATATATATATATATATATATATAGACCATACGATACCGGTTGCAACACGACATCAAGGGACAGCACGCAGGTAAGTAAATATAAACATTTTTTTATTTGATAGAAGACACAAAAACCAACGTTTCGGTCCCACTGGGGGACCGAAACGTCGGTTTTTGTGTCTCCTATCAAATATATATTTAAAACCAGAGACAGAACATAAAACACAGACAGAGCTCAGTTTTAGAACATCCAGTGAAACTCATACACGGTACAGTGCCTAAATATATATGTATAAATATCTATTAAGTAAAATGGTCTTTTAGTTTGACATTTTTGGCCAAAATTGTTGTAAGCCCCTGAGCCAACGGCACGGCAGATCACATTTCAGGGGTCCCTAACGCTAATATAAATTCTTAATAACCTGTGTAATATCAGGAAGAATGATTTATAGTAAATCTGTCAATATTAGTTGCAAAGTTCTAAGTCTGATTGAAGCTTTTATTAACCTGTACATTACCAGGAAAAGCACTCTGTATTAGAGTTGTCAGAGAAAATGTCAAACTAAAAGACCATTTTACTTAATAGATATTTATACATATATATTTAGGCACTGTACCATGTATGAGTTTCAATGGATGTTCTAAAACTGAGCTCTGTCTGTGTTTTATGTTCTGTCTCTGGTTTTAAATATATATTGCCATGCTCAGTAGCACTCCTCTGTGACACTCATATGCTTATATATATGTTGTGGTTATTTTGGGGGTTCAATAGGAGCTTGTTAGGTGTCCAGTATGTTTTCCTATCAAATATAAACATGTTTTGATTTACTTACCTGCGTGCTGTCCCTTGATGTCGTGTTGCAACCGGTATCGTATGGTCTGTTATTGCTTTATGGGATAAGCACCAAAACTCTACTCTTTCCTAGACCTGTCTCAGCATCTCCCCTCCTGAAATCCCTCTCCTGGCTTCCAATCAAATCCCGCATCTCACACTCCATTCTTCTCCTCACTTTTAAAGCTTTACACTCTTCTGCCCCTCCTTACATCTCAGCACTAATTTCTCGCTATGCACCATCCCGACTCTTGCGTTCTGCTCAAGGATGTCTTCTATCTACCCCCTTTTTATCTAAAGCCCTCTCCCACCTTAAACCTTTTTCACTGACTGCCCCACACCTCTGGAATGCCCTTCCCCTCAGTACCCGACTAGCACCCTCTCTATCCACCTTTAAGACCCACCTTAAGACACACTTGCTTAAAGAAGCATACGAATAGCACTGTGAACATTCTGAACACATGATACATAAAGCTTGGCCCCCTGCAGACGCACTTACCAGAACTCCCTCCTACTGTCTCTGTACGTTCTCCCTACCTACCAATTAGATTGTAAGCTCCTCGGGGCAGGGACTCCTCTTCCTTAATGTTATGTTTGTGTCTAAAGCACTTATTCCCATGATCTGTTATTTACATTATCTGTTATTTATTCGATTACCACATGTATTACTGTGAAGCGCTATGTACATTAATGGCGCTATATAAATAAAGACATACAATACAATACAATACAAAACTTATTTACTTGCATATGTTGTGCCGGCTGTGCATTGGATTATATATATTTATATATCATCAGTGTGAGGTTGGCTCGCTGACATTTGCTCAAATGAGATAAGATAACCTTAATAGTCGTGGTGATTACCCACTCTTATCTCATTTGAGCAAATGTCAGCGAGCCAACCTCACACTGATGATACCCATCAAGGTTGAAACATGTCTGTGAGTGGGTTAACTGACTTTGCATCTCCCAAGTCCTTGCTTAAAAGCTGTGTTTAAAGCAGCATGCATTGACTAAGGGTTGCTCATGTAATGTGAGCATGAGATACAAAGTGGCACTGTGTGCTCATTTGCATGTCATTTCCCAGAATCCCTTGCTGCAGTGGAAGTGCTGTTTGCTGGGTGATAATGGTGAAAGACAGGGTTGCAGACCTGTCTAAGACATGCAAATGAATATACAGGAATATTTACAGTTGCTATATATATATATATATATATATATATATATATGCAAATATAGCTGTATGCTCATCTGCATGTCTTAGGCAGGTCTGCAACCCCACCTTTCCCCATTATCACCCAGCATACAGCACTTCCACTGCAGCAAGGGATTCTGGGAAATGACATGCAAATGAGCACACAGTGTCACTTTTTGCCTCAATAACCATTTTTAACATGGTTCCCTATAGGCTTAAGCTTGCTGCATGGTCACAGCTTTGAGCACAGCCAGGGTTAAGGTGCATACCCAGAAAACCACCCACAGACAGCTGTTTCGACCTTGATGGGTCTCATCAGTGTGGGGTTGATTTTACTGGGAATGCAAGAGAGGCTATGGGATAGGCTAAACCATAATACTGAGTTAAGTTATGGTGAGTAAAAAAAGTGACAAAAACCCTCCACAGGAAAGCAAATATGCAAATATAGCTGTATGCTCATCTGCATGTATATATATATTGTGACAGGGTCCTTGACTCTGTATATGTTAGTAGGAGATGGCAGATTGCATGCTTTCCAGTAGACGAGGGGTTAACCCAACTTGTTAAGCAGTCCACAGGTGATTCAAATTAAGCTAGTTCACCTGCTTTAAAACAGGAAGAGGAAATGCCTCTGGGGCGGCAGTCTCTCTCAGGCACAGAGAGAAGACAGAGGAGTGTTGACATACTGACACAAGCTGCTCAGATTGATCCTGTCCCAAGGGGGAATAAAGCTCCCAGGTAAGGAGCCAACTGGTATTGTTGAACATTGTTGGGCTGGACTAGGTTAGCTAGCCAGCCAGGTAGATAGCCTGCACTTTTGTTTCGTCAGTGCCCCAACCGGGGTTAGGTTTTTGTTTATTTAAAAGAACAGTGTACCCATTGTTTTAGTTACCAGTTTTGGACAAATAAATCCACCAGCGCTATTTCACCAGAAAAGTCGTGTTGTCTCCTCACTTACCACGGCCATCCTGCCACAATATATATATATATATATATATATATATATATATATATATATATATATACACAGTGGTTGACAAATCACCAAAAAATCTACTCGCCACACAAAAAAATCTACTCGCCACCTAGTACCAAACGTGTGCTGCTTGGGCCAATATTTACTCTCGCCCAGGGGTTAAATCCACTCGCCCAGGGCGAGCAAATGTATAGGTTTGTCGAACACTGTATATATATATATATATATATATATATATGTATATATATATATATATATATATATATATATATATACAGGTATATATATATATATATATATATATATATATATATATACATATGTATATATATTGTGACAAACGGCTTACTCCGGGGCTCCGCCGTCTGTCCGGGACTGTTAGAACACGGTCTTTTAGGGTAGGTTAAATGATGAGACGTCACGTACTGTTCCTTTAAACAGGCTATGCCTGGTTTATTCAGTCCCAGGCACTGAGACTGCCACAGTTTAAACAGAAAACAAAGCCAAACAAAAAGCTGCTCGTCTGAGCGATAACTTAAACTTAGATGTCCCTGACTCAGAGTTGGAAGTGGCTTATCCACTTCCACCAACAAAATAAGTACCTTTGCAGTCTTTAGACAAACTAACAGAATGAATGAAGCGATTTGGGAAAGAGGCTCTCACCCCTCTGCAGTTCAGCAGCCTTCCAGGCTCTTGGGCGGGGCCCAGAGGAAACAGGAAACAGGTCTTATATACCTGAACTCTAATCAGCATGACAGGTGACAGAAAACAGGCAGCAGACAAACTGTGGAATGGAGTGCCTGTACCACGAGGCTGCCCTGTTCAGCTTAGACAGGACAGAAACTGTTCAGTATCCTGGGAGCCCTGTATATGGAGTTTATTACCAACCCCTGGTTTCTGTCACATATCCTCCCCCCCAGCTCAGACCTCGAGGGGTGAGCGACCATGGATATTAGGGAGTGCATCCTTGACAACCCGTCGGCATTGCCATGTTTGTGCCCCGACCTGTGTTCCACAGAAAATTTAAAGGGCTGTAGGCTTAGGAACCACCTGGTCACCCTAGCGTTCTTCTCCCTATTTTGACACATCCAGGTAAGGGGTGCATGATCTGTGACCAATCGGAACTTTCTCCCCAACAGATAATACTTGAGTGTCTCTACAGCCCACTTTATTGCGAGACACTCTTTCTCGACTATGGAGTAATTTTTCTCCTGGGGATTTAGTTTCCTACTTAAATAAAGGATGGGGTGCTCCTCCCCTTGAGACTCCTGGGAGAGTACCGCCCCCAGCCCTACCTCAGATGCATCGGTTTGGACTACGAACTCTTTGGAGAAGTCAGGTGTGACCAACACTGGTTGGGCACAGAGAGCTTCTTTCAGGCTTCTAAAGGCCTGTTCGGCTTCGGGGGACCACTTTACCATTAGCGGTCCTCTTGCTTTTGTGAGGTCGGTTAGTGGGGTTGCCTTAGTTGCAAAATTGGGAATAAACCTCCTATAGTAGCCAATTAACCCCTTACTTGTTTTTTTGTGACTGGCCTTGGCCAATTTTGTATCGCCTCTACTTTGAGTGTTTGTGGTTTGAGTAACCCTCTACCAATAGAATACCCCAGATACTTGGCCTCCTCCAGACCAATAGTGCATTTAGCGGGGTTAGCAGTTAGTCCAGCAGACCGAACTGCGTCGAGCACAGCTTGGACCTTTGGAAGGTGGGACTGCCAATCTTCACTATGGATTACCACATCATCCAGGTAGGCGGCAGCGTACCGAACGTGTGGTTTTAAAATTTTATCCATCATTCTTTGGAATGTGGCGGGAGCTCCATGTAAGCCAAAAGGCAGCACCTTATATTGAAAGAGGCCGTCTGGGGTTAAGAAGGCTGTTTTTTCTTTTGCCCTTTCTGTGAGGGGAACCTGCCAGTACCCTTTTGTTAGGTCTAGGGTTGTGAGATATCGGGCTTTGCCCAGTCTCTCTACAAGTTCATCCACCCTGGGCATAGGATAAGTATCAAATTTTGACACCGCGTTTAGTTTCCGGTAGTCATTACAAAACCTTGTTGTACCGTCTGGCTTTGGGACTAAAACTATAGGGCTGTTCCACCCACTTTGGGATTCCTCAATTACGCCTAGTTTTAGCATTTTTTTAACCTCTAAACTTATAGCCTCTCTCTTGGCCTCTGGGATTCGGTACGGTTTAAGGTTAACTCGGACCCCCGGTTCAGAGACTATGTCATGTTTAATTACGTTAGTTTTACCTGGCTGTGTAGAGAAGATTTCTTTGTTCCTTCTCACTAAACTCTGGACCTCTCGTTTCTGATGCACGGACAGTGTTTCAGCTATGCTAACCTCTGGGTCAGTTTCTTGATTCTCTGACGGACCTGGGGGTACTAGGGTTAACAAGACCTCTCTATCTTTCCAGGGCTTGAGTAGGTTTATATGGTAAATTTGCTCAGGTTTCCTCCTACCTGGCTGCCTTACCCTATAATTTACTTCTCCCACTCTTTCCAAAACCTCATATGGCCCATGCCATTTAGCAAGGAATTTACTCTCCACGGTGGGAACCAGAACTAGTACCCTATCACCTGGAAAAAAAAATCTGACCCTAGCACCCTTATTATACGTATTCCTTTGTGCTTCTTGAGCTTTCTCCATGTGTTCCCTCACTATGGGTAGGACTGCAGCAATGCGGTCCTGCATTTGGGCAACATGCTCTATTACACTTCTGTAAGGGGTAACCTCGTGTTCCCAAGTTTCTTTGGCTATATCCAGTAAGCCTCTTGGATGTCGGCCATACAATAGTTCAAACGGGGAGAAGCCTGTGGATGACTGGGGAACTTCCCTAATGGCAAATAACAGGTATGGTAACAAACAGTCCCAGTTTTTCCCATCCTTATCGACCGCCCGGCGTAACATGCTCTTTAAGGTTTTATTGAACCTTTCCACTAAACCATCTGTTTGTGGATGATAGACTGAGGTTCTGAGATGCTTGATTTTTAGGAGTTTACATAGCTCTTTTGTTACTTGGGACATAAATGGTGTTCCCTGGTCAGATAAGATCTCTTTAGGAATTCCGACCCGGGAAAACAGAAGTACTAACTCTTTTGCTATGTTTTTAGCAGAGGTGCTACGTAGGGGAACTGCCTCCGGATATCGGGTAGCATAATCTAATATTACCAATATATGCTGATGTCCCCTAGCAGACTTTATTAGGGGTCCTACTAGATCCATAGCAATCCGGTCAAATGGTACCTCTATTATGGGAAGGGGTACCAATGGGCTGCGGTATGCTTTGAACGGGGCGGTGATCTGACATTCTGGGCATGAGGAACAATAGTTTGTAATTTCTGCCAGAACCCCAGGCCAATAAAAGCTTCGGAGAACCTTTTCTTTTGTCTTTTCCACCCCTAGGTGTCCCCCCAATGGATGACTATGTGCGAGGTGTAATACTACGTTACGGAATGTCCGTGGTACCAACAATTGTTTAGTTGTAACTGATTTTCTTTTATCAACCCGATATACTAGGTCGTTCTCTACCTCGAAGTAGGGGTAAGCAAGTGACCTATCTGGTTGGCCATGAGTACTATTCTGGTCCCGTATATTTCCCCTTGCTACCGCTAATGTGGGGTCCTCCCACTGGGCCTTCTTAAAACTCCCAGGACTGACCTCTAGGTCAGCGAGGGTCTTATCCTGTACTGGGGTGGTAAGTGCCTGATCAACATCTTGATTTGGGGTATTCCCTACCAAAGTAGTGATGGGGAAGGGAATTTCACAGCACTCCTCCTTTTCCCCTTTCTTATTTGGGCCCTCGTCAACCTCCATTTCTGAAAAATGGAAAGGATTTGTTTCTTCTAACACTTCGTTATGGTCTGCTATTGAACTCTGGGCGCTATTCTGAGCTGGGGACCACATTTTTAGAAAATGGGGAAAGTCGGTCCCTATTAACACATCATGTGCCAGTTTGGGTACAACACCCACCTTGAAATCTAAAGAACCAAATTCTGTTTAAAAAAAAACATCAACAGTGGAATATTCATGATTATCCCCATGTATACAACAAATTGCCACTCTTTGTGAACTGTTTACCTGTTTCTTCTTAATGGGCAATAGGTATTCGGACACTAGTGTGACCATACTCCCAGAGTCAAGAAGTGCCCGAACCCTCTTACCATTAACCTTTACAAATGCCCACAGATGGTTATTCAAGGGGTCCTCTGGGCTAGGGCCCATACATTGGGACAACAGCGAATAAGGTTCCACGCTGTTGCATTGCATGGGCTCCTCATTTAGTGGGCAGATTTTTGCTGTGTGGCCCCTCTCATGACAATTTACACATTTAGGTACATAGTCTGTGTCCCACTTAGAGCCTTTTCCCGGCTCCCCATGTTGGCTATTGCCCTTAGTGTGCGAACCACTGTTGCTGGTGCTGCGTGAAGGTGGTCGCCGCTCTTCAGCTCCCCTTAACCCCGGTACCCTTTTACCGTCTCTGGAAGAGTCCTGGAACCTCGGGTAGTGGGGTTGCTCCACGACTGTGGGTTGCGGGTGCTCTCCTGCTGCATTGTACCTTTCTACGAGGGCCACAAGCTCATCCGCATTGTGGGGGTCACTCCGACTGACCCAATGGCGTAAGGCAGAGGGAAGTTTCCTCAAGAACTGGTCCATGACCAACCGTTCCACGATGTGGCTTGCTGAGTTGATCTCGGGTTGTAGCCACTTCCGGGCGAGGTGGATGAGGTCATACATCTGGCTTCGGGTGGCTTTATCCATCGTGAAGGACCATGCGTGAAACCTTTGGGCGCGAACAGCCGTGGTTACGCCGAGGCGGGCGAGGATCTCGAACTTCAATTTTGCATAGACGTTAGCTTCGGCTGGCTCTAGATCAAAGTAAGCCTTCTGGGGTTCGCCGCTTAGGAAGGGTGCGATTAGACCAGCCCACTCAGCTTCTGGCCATCCCTCTCTCTGTGCCGTGCGTTCAAACGTGAGAAGATAGGCTTCCACATCATCCGAGGGTCCCATCTTCTGAAGGTAGTGTCTTGCCCTGGTCATTTTCGGAACTGGGGCTGCCGCTGCCAGTGGAAGGTTACTGATAGTCTCCCTCAGGATCTCGAGTTCCTGCTGTAAGCCCTGAGCGAACCGCTGTTGCTCCTCTTTCAGCAAGCGGTTTGTCTCTTGCTGGTTTGCATTCGCCTGTTGCAGGGCTTCATTCGCGTCTCTCTGGACAGCGACATTGCGTACCAGCGCACTCACCACGTCTTCCATCTTGTTTGGAGAGAGGAAAAAAAAAACTTTTTTTTTTTTTTTCTTTAAAGTTCTTTAACCCCCAGACCTTTTAGTGTTCTGCCCGCATTCTCCACCATATGTGACAAACGGCTTACTCCGGGGCTCCGCCGTCTGTCCGGGACTGTTAGAACACGGTCTTTTAGGGTAGGTTAAATGATGAGACGTCACGTACTGTTCCTTTAAACAGGCTATGCCTGGTTTATTCAGTCCCAGGCACTGAGACTGCCACAGTTTAAACAGAAAACAAAGCCAAACAAAAAGCTGCTCGTCTGAGCGATAACTTAAACTTAGATGTCCCTGACTCAGAGTTGGAAGTGGCTTATCCACTTCCACCAACAAAATAAGTACCTTTGCAGTCTTTAGACAAACTAACAGAATGAATGAAGCGATTTGGGAAAGAGGCTTTCTCACCCCTCTGCAGTTCAGCAGCCTTCCAGGCTCTTGGTCGGGGCCCAGAGGAAACAGGAAACAGGTCTTATATACCTGAACTCTAATCAGCATGACAGGTGACAGAAAACAGGCAGCAGACAAACTGTGGAATGGAGTGCCTGTACCACGAGGCTGCCCTGTTCAGCTTAGACAGGACAGAAACTGTTCAGTATCCTGGGAGCCCTGTATATGGAGTTTATTACCAACCCCTGGTTTCTGTCACAATATATATATATATATATACATATATATATATATTGTGATACAATCACTGTCTCTAGGTGCTGGAATAGGGCAGCTATGGGACTTTCCAGCGTACAGAGAGTTCATTTCCCTAGAGAAGCCGACAGCAGCGGCAAACTAATTGAGAAGGCTGAACTCCTGATTGCTCATGGAGTTTTAAAAGTCAGGAAGTGACTACTGTAACGCTTACGCTCACCACGAACAAGGTGGGACCCCGGTACTGAGGTGGAAAAGTATAGAACTGCACACCCACAGCAGTGGAGGCACGTCTGGAGGGTGAATAGTCAGCGTAGCCGGGTCTGGATTGGAGAGACTGGGTTAGTCTTGATACTTGCCGAGGTCATGGGGAGGAGCAAGTAGAATAGACAGTATCCGTAATGCCGAGGTCAAGAGTTGGAGCCAGCAGAATAGTAGTGTGTCCAATAGCCAAGGTCAGGGATTGAGAAGAGCGGGTAGTCAGAAGCAAGCCGGGGTTGTAATCCAGAGAGGGGTCCAAGGTCAAGCCGGGTCAGTACACGTTAGATCAAGCAGCAAGAGAACAAGGCAAGGCAGAAGCTAGGAACAGAATGAGGAAAACACAAGGCTACCATGAACTATGCTCAGCAACGTTAGACTGAGAGAGCTGGGTATTTGTAGGACAGCTGGGCGAATGAGACAGTGGGGAGGAGCTGAGGCGTGGCCTCTGCGGAGGCAGAGATTGGCTGCAAGGTGCAGGGGACAGGTGGGAGAGACTTGCCTCCCAGCTGGGAACGGTGCACGGCATCATGTGTGCGCACCACGCGTGACGGACGCGTGTCACGGGTGGGTGGCGGAGTGAAGCTCCGTAGCAGGGTAAAAAGACCTCCATGTGGGCGCGCGCTCTGTAAGCGTCACGGAGGTGTGTGAAGCAGCAGGTAATGAGGGAACACGCCGTGGGGGACGTGTTCCCCGATTCCTTACAACTACGCACAGAGAGACTGCTGTTCCCAGATAAGGGGGACAGAGAAGAGTTCTCCCCAGCTGTGGAAGCTGGCACAGTCCCCTAGACCCACTGGACGGTGGTCACGGAGTTTGCTGGGACTGCCTGGGTCTTAATCCCATGAAGAGAAAGGAAGACGCAAGACCGTGCTGAAGTGGGGATGTCCTGTCCTTAACATTGGACTTACAGAGGAGAGATTCTCTGAGCTCTCGTGTGGCTGATCTCCCCTAGGAAGGAAGGATGTGAGACCGTGCTGAAGCGGGGACGTCAGCTCGATAACCTTGGAGTAACAGAAGAGAAATGCTATATTGCTGTTTGCCGAGACTGTATATGTTTAGCTATAATAGTACCTGTTTTGGGGTGGTAAGCACCTTAGCTGTCCATCCAGTTAGTAAGGGTTGAAGCTGAATGTGTAGTTAGTCTCCTAAGAGGAGTAGAGTTATTTTATGATTTGTTTTTACTTAAAAGGACGGTGGGCCTGTTGGTGTATTATTTATCCTTGTAAATATACCCATGTAAATATACCCCATATAGAGAAATACTATGTTTCCTGCCTTAATCTGGGACATAAGATCCAACGCTGTGACGGAGGCATCACAATAAATATATATATATATATATATATATATATATAAAAAACAACATATATAGTAGCGCCAAACACTGTGTGATATTAAATCCTACTGAAATACTAATTGGATAAGGTATAATAAACTAGAGTGAATATACTAAATACACAAATATATATACTACGTGCAATCAATGGTAAGTGTAAATACTTACAACATAAAATCCCAATGTTTAAACATACAAACAAATAAGATGAAAGAAAAAGTATAAAAAACAGTTCTCAAGACAATTTACTCCAGTAGGGGGGGTCTCAGGCAGCTCTCAGGTGGATCAACCAAATCCTAATAAAACCTAGGGAAAAAAAGAGAAGAGAGAGCGCACGCCCCCCATAGCGTAAAAAAGTACATTTATTGATGGGAAAGGTAAGGGAGGGGGAAGGAATCTCACTCACAAGGGTAAGTAAAAATAAGGCAATTTGTGAATTAATTCACCACCAGCCAGATGTCTCTGCATCAAATTCACAGTCTCACTTCATGGGTATAAGAAACACTACGGTACACTGGAGGGCTGGAGACACCTTTTGGATATCTGCAGTTTGTCTGTATGGAGCTTCACTGCAGCTTCCTGGATTATGCAGCCACCGGTCTGCTCCACGTGTGGTCCAGCTAGATCACACGCTGCGTGATGACGCTTTTCCAATTGTAGCATTTTTATTGCCTTTTATTTTTTTTAAATAAATTAGCTTAAATATTTTCAGCCTTGTATGTTTTTTGATGTTTTTCGTTTATATGTTCGTTTTTTTTGTAGTGTCTTGGTAGGTGTGTTGTTTTGTTTGTTTGTCCTCTATGTGGTGAGTTTGTATGTTAAGTGTAGTTTGATTTTGTCAGCAGTATACACTATGATTTTCTTTTGTGCTTAAATCCCACAAATCACGGGACGCATCTCTACGGATTCATTGAGTCGGTTCAGAGGTGCAGGATTGTACTTTCTATTCAGTTTATTCCCACATTTGGAAGCCCATTGGACATTTCTATGGACTTACCCTAAGGCGCCGGTTCGTATTTGTTATTTTTAGCCCCTTAATAGACAACGTGGCCAGGTCGTTAAGGTTAATCCATGACTAGAATAAAGTGTGACACTTATACTTAAAGTGCAAGTGAAAATCCTAAAATTAGGGTGTGAAATAAAGTCCAATGGACCTACAGTATTTCAGGTAAAATTTCTAGTGACTTGTGAATCTGTAATTTTACACCTGGTCACATCTAACACGTACAGTATAGTGAATTAAACCTGTAGGTGCGGTATAAATGAATCCAACGTGAAAATGTGTGAAACAATGCAAACCAATTGTATATAAACTATAAAAAAAACTGTTCTAAAACCTCAATGGCTTGCTTTTCAATCCCGTATTGTAGATTTGTAGGTTGTGAGGAGCACAGATATACAGTATATACAGAAAAGATATAAAGAACACACAATTGTGCAATAAGTCTGGTGGCAGAATTGTGAATGAGCATATGTTCTACGGAGATATACTCACATATTCCCCCATTCTTTAAGCGTGTCACAAATCAGTGGTAATGGTGTTGGCCATATAACCCCTTAGCACTATTTGAGAGAGGACATGGTGTCAATCATTTAAAAGCATGAAACAACACAGTTTGGGAAGAGATCCGGGGTTGGCAGCATTCTCACCACTCCTCTCCTCAGCATCTCTCTGTGAATCTCCTGGACATCCGGGTTGGATCCCCTGATGATGAGAAACACTGCACCGGCGTCCTTCCTTCTCAGATGAGGACGCCCGTTCAATAAAGATTTTTTTCCCCACGTGATTTTGATTACATAAGGCAGGGGGGCCCGACAAATATCATGGATAAAAAGGGGGGCTCGGCCTAAAGTTTGCTCACCCCTATGTTATGTATAGATCACCCAGTAAAAACATAACTTTTTATAATTTAATGTTGTGCTCTTGAGGTATCAGTAAGAAATCTAAAAGTCAAATACTTTGCAACAACGCTCATGCTAATAAACTGAAACCCAAGATTGCATGATTATTAACTCTTTGCATTTATGATGCTCAGGAGAGAGTACTGTCCTGGGCTCTGGGTTGGTGAAGGTATTTCAGGGCACTGAAAGTACTTCTGTGGGGGGAGGCCCTGGAGTTTCAGCAGTGGGGGGACAGCTGGGGCCCTGTAAGGAAGACAGAGGTGGGCAGGTGGAGCGGACCCATCCTAGCACTGAATAGAGTTTGGACCAGCCTGGTGAAGGGGGTGGGGGGGCTTTACAGAAGTTAGGTCCGAATTTGGCTTGGGCCCAACATCCTATATAGGCCAGCTGGGCCCCACAGAGCCGCTGGGACACTCCGCTCTCACCCACTGTCTTCAGCCCTGGGCATAGTCTGCACCACCAAGCTCTACAGCTACATCTGGTTCTATTCCATCTTCTTGTGCCAGTCAGCAACAAGCTATAACATCTCCATATAAAGAGTAGTGACATTGTGATATCAGATGACATCTAGTCAAGGTGTGAGGAAATGTCAGATAATAGTGCTGATGCTTTTAAATTGCACTCGCCTGTCAGTACGGGAGGACTATTTTAAAGATAAAAGAAGCCTTAACATCAGCAACAGTCCTTTTACATTCTGGGTCACAGCCACCATGAGTTAAAATCACATCACCCCCACTGTAATTGGAATCCTCTTTTCAGAGTCACTGCTAGCCATATAAGTTGTCCACCTTTCAGTGTTAGTGAGGGTTGCAGGAAGCTGTTGCTCAAAGTTGAGTAGATATTCATATTAATTAGGATGTGCCACACGCTGTTTGATGTCGATGATGCAAAACCGTTCCATAAGCTTATCATTTTAAGCATAGATGATGATTGTGACATGAACACTCAAGAAGATGACCAAGATGCGGATAAAAGGAGGAGGTCCTACTCATTGCTAACTAATTGCTGACTTGTCTTTTTTAATTATTTTACGTTTTACAGTCGAATTAATTTATTTTCC
Organism: Ascaphus truei; assembly: GCF_040206685.1. Taxonomy (NCBI): domain Eukaryota; kingdom Metazoa; phylum Chordata; class Amphibia; order Anura; family Ascaphidae; genus Ascaphus; species Ascaphus truei. The sequence continues at coordinate 78,923,623 of NC_134489.1, forward strand.
TAAATGTTCTTATGATTTTATATTCATTTTAAGCTTTTGTGTGCATTATGATGTTATTTTAGCATTTTCATGCTTATTCGTATTCGAAAAAAGCAAAACATGATTTTTTAAGTGAAACTTCTTTGCTGGCAGGAGTGAATTTTCTTCGTTGGAGGTGACGTCATGTGGGCAAAAGAGTCCATTTGTGCGCGTCAGTGTGGGCACGTACATGTGCAGTAGCCAGCGTCTCTGTGCACATGCCCAGTAGCCATTGGCTCGGTGCACAAGTGCATGCGCACAGCAGGGTCGTGATCAAGCGCATGCGTGCCTTTGTGCATGCACAGAAAAATACTCTGGCCAGTCTCCGACGCGCATGCGCAGACGCCTCTGGAGCGCAGCAGCCGTCAGCGCGTTGCGCTTGGGTAGCAGCACCAGAGAAGAGGACACGGAGCCGAGCCCACCCCCCAACCACCCCCAACCCCCCACAGTCACACACACAGACTGTCACACCACACACACGGTCACACCACACACATACGGTCACACCACACACACGGTCACACCACACACACGGTCACACCACACACATACGGTCACACCACACACATACGGTCACACCACACACATACGGTCACACCACACACATACGGTCACACCACACATATACGGTCACACCACACACACGGTCACACCCACAAACGAGGAATTCTCAATGAGTGCAAAAAGCTAATACAAGGGGGAGTGTAAAAAAAAATTGTGTTTTGTTAATGAAATTGTATTTTGATTTTTGATTAAAAACATCACAAACACAAATATAATTTCTGTGACAAAACAGTGACAAAAGACAAAGACGTTTCACTTAAAATGCGCGTGCTCGGCACACACACAATTTAAAAAAAAATGAAAATATTAAATGAATGTATGTTTTGGATAAATTAAAATGCTTGTAAAAATGCGGTCAGTGATGCAGTTACTAAAAACATTATCATTTGCCAGTAGCTAAAATACAGGCATTAGCAAATAGAAGCAGGCAATATGAAATGTTACAGAAAGCTAACACATGACTACTGTTAGGCGGCTTAGCCCAGCACTTGAATAAATGTATGCAAATAAAGTAAATTAATGCTGTTTGCTGTTAATTTATTTTGATCTGAAAAATATTTCTAGCAGCATAAGTGTATTATGCAAAACATTAACATTTTCAGTATATATATATATATATATACATATATATATATATATATATATACACATACACACACACACATACACACAACTAAAAGGTACGTGCAATAATTAATGATATAGACAGAGTATGACAATGTAGCAAACATCACATAAATGTCTTGCTTTTTGGAAATAATATGCATCAACAGCACTCTTTTGTATTGAATGAATGGAGAATTGCATTATTTATGGATGTTTATTAGAGATGGGTAAAAGTGTTCCAAACTTTTTAGTTTTTTTTAAATCGTGCAAAGATTGCACATCTGCTTTTCGCCACTAGGGTTTGCTTCGACAAACTTTATAAACTCAGTCCAGAACATGAAATATGGATTTTGAGACAGAAAGAGAAAGATATACTTTTATACGTCAATATACAATACTTTGCATCTCCAACTTAGCATATATCTCTGGTGTGCTCCTTTTTGTGAAGAGGTGTTTTTCCATGTGTTGTATAAAGGTATCTCTCTCACTCTCTCTTTCTCACTCTCTCTAACACTCACACAAATTCACGCTTGTTTGACCATGTGAAAAATACAAAATGTGCAACATATTCAAACTTTAGCAAAAGGTTTGTCGATCTCTAAAATGTATGCATTGAAAAGAGAGGCTATTTATAGATAATGGGGGCGATTCACTAAGCAGTGAACTTTTGCGCCCGCGTGGAAAATTTGTAATCCCACCATAAAAAATGAAGCCGACGCGGGATTCACTAAGAAGTGAAGCGCATTAAGTTGGTGCGGGCAAAAACATGCCCGATCGCGTGAGCTGTTTTTTTTTACCCCCTGCTATTGTGCTTAAAAATCTAAAGCGCAATAGCTGATAGAAACAAAAGCCGCCTGTAAGAGCTGCATGGAGACACTGCGTCTCGTACAGTATACATATACATGTTAATACTAGTGTATATATGCAGGGGGTCTGAACCGCATTGGTTTCTGCCTCACGGACCCCCTACTTCATGATACAAAACCCCTACTTCATGAGATGCAAGCCCTGGTCGTGTGTGTGTGACTGTAAGGGGGTGTGGGTTGGTGGGTGTTCTCGGATGTACTCCTCTGGTGCTGCTGCAGACGGCTGCCAGAGGAGTCTGCGCATGTGTGCCAGAGACCGGCCGGAGTATTCTTCTGCGCATGCGCAAAGGCCCGCATGCGCTTGATCGCGGCGATGGCTGCACCTGCGCATGTGCGAGCCAACAATGTCTGCGCATGCGCAAAGGCCCGAGAATCCTGCTGTGCGCATGTGCGCCGAGGCGACGACTACTGCGCATCTTCGTGCCCACATTGAGGCGCACCGTCGGCCTCTTTTGCCCACATGTCACTTCCGTGACCTTACTTCCGTCTCCATCGAAGGAAATGACCTCCTGCCGGCAAAGAAGTTTAACTTCAAAAAAAGAGACCCACCCTCAATACATATAAAAAAGACCACCAGCCCCCCAATACATATAAAAAAAGACCCCGCCTCCCCAATACATATAAAAAAGACCCCCACCCCACCAATACGTATAGAAAAAGACCCCAACCCCCAATACAAATAAAAAAAATCCCAACCCCCAATACAAATAAAAAAAGACCCCCACCCCCAAATACATATAAAAAAGACCTCAACCACCCCCCAATACATATTAAAAAAACACCTCCCAAAACATATCAAAAAAGACCCCCCTCCCCCCCCTGTATATATATATATATAAAAAAAAACAGACTTACCTTGTGGATGGTCAGGGCGGGTCCAATGGCTGTGGGGGCCCGGCGGCTGGTACTGCAAGTTGGGCATAACCCCTGGCCAGGCCCGGCTGCCGGTCCTCTCCCGGCCGGGCCCCGGCTCTTCCTCAGCTGCAGGCCTATATCCCTCTGTCCTACTCCGAGCTTCCGATGTCAGCGCACGCGCGCCGGAAGCTGGGCCACGCTTACTTCCGGCGCGCTGACGTCAGAGAGGCCCGTTGCGCAGCAGAATCGGAAGCTCACATGGGTCAGAGGATAGAGGCCTGCAGCTGAGGAAGAGCCTGACTGGGCCGCCGGGCCCCCCCAGCCACCGGGCCCGGGACACCAGACCCTTTCTGTCGTCCCCCGTCCCCCCCCCCCGTCGGCTGCCCTGATCCCAGAAGAGGGTTAAGTGCTAAGTACAGGTATCATGAGCACTTAGTAGAGCTCAAAAGTATGCCGTGACAGTGGTTTAGCTCACACAGCTAGTGCTGATGCCCGGAGTAGCAGAGGTTGTGGTTCTACTTTTGGGTCTGACACCAGTACATCATTCCAGTCACTAGGTGCTTTAGGCTTGTCAACTACATTTAGTTCTTACGGACAACCTTTCAGGAAGTGTGATGTGACTCATTTAAATATACTTTGCATAACCATTAGCATATCTCCCACGGTACCTCAGGTGTGCTCCTTATTCAGCATATCCCTAATTTAATTGGAGGGAAGTTTGAGGGGATGGATATATATATATATATATATATATATTGTATTGTATGTCTTTATTTATATAGCGCTAAAAGTGTACTCAGCGCTTCACAAAGAATACAGTACAGGGAATTATAATTATACAATAAGTGCAGCAAAATCAGACAATAGGAAAGGAAATCCCTGCCCCGAAGAGCTTACAATCTAAGAGGTTTAATGGGAAACTTATAGAGACAGCAGGTGAGGGAGTAAGTGCTGTAGATGGCAGTGCTTGGTCACAATTGGTGGTAGGAGTAACTGAGTGTGGGACAATAGACATGAGTGCAGGCTATTGGGATGCTTGATTTGTGTGGTAAAATTTAAGGAAGGTCAGTGTTAAATGAAAAGGTTAACACTATTTACAGGGGAAGAGGTGGCAGGGAGGCATGAGTGAGATCAGGTGTGTATGTCTGGCTTCAGGCTATGGGGAGATCCCGAGCAGCAGGAAGGAGTTGATAGAGGGCGTGAATAGAGGATTTATGTGGGAGTTTTTTTATTGACGGGTAAAGAAGCTGTTGGGAGACAGGTGTATAAATAATGGTGCAGTGGGGAAGTTGGAGAGAACAGAGATGTTCATAAAGGATTAAGGAAACAGTAAACAGAAAAAGCTATAGGGAGGGCATAGTGAGATGCAGAAGGAGAGAGTTCCAAGGTACTGGAGGATACAAGTGTACAAATGAATCACAGATGTTAAAAGTTAATGTCTCACACTGGCAAAGTTGTAATGCAGAGTCCAGATCTTCCTCCAATCTTCACCTCCAATTTCAACTCCAAAATTAACTCTTGTAGACGCTTTTGATGTTACACTTATGAGGTGACGCTTTTGATGTTACACAGCCTTATGGCTAACAGAGTCCAGATCTTCCTCCAATCTTCACCTCCAATTTCAACTCCAAAATTAACTCTTGTAGACGCTTTTGATGTTACACTTATGAGGTGACGCTTTTGATGTTACACAGCCTTATGGCTAACAGCCATGCTACAGTGACTTAAGTATTCTATTCACATGCATTTGACTAACACTTAAGGGAGGGGTTTGTCTAATCGACTCAGACATTCAAAATAATTAATTAGATTATCATTTCTCTCTCAATTGATAGGAGTCAGCTCACAAACATACCCCAGAAGCCAATTAAATCTTAATTTCTCTGGTTGAGAATACACACACACACACACACACACACACACACACACACACACACACACACACACACACACACACACCACCACCACCACCACCACCACCACCACCACTACTACTACTACTACAGCAAAACCCCGTTATAGCGCGGTCCTCGGGGGCCACCCTATCCGACCGCGCTAGAACCGGGGTCGCGCTAATTTTTTTTAAAAATGGCCGCGGAGCGCCTGATCGGGAGGGAGTGAGGAGGGAAGGAAGGAAGAGGTGGCCGGAAGCCCTACACGTCCCCTAGCAACGGCGAGTCCAGCCGCAACCTGCTCCTTACCTCCCACCACCGGCATCCATTTCCTGCCCCCACACCTACCGGCCCTCCGCGGCATAGCCCACGCGGCCCTCCGAAGTCCCAGCCTGCTCCTCACTCACCCCCCTCCTCCCGACACCCCCCCCTCCTCCCAACACTCCCCTCCCCTCCTCCCGACACCCCCCCTCCTCCTGATGCCTGTTCCGCTCCGATCTCAGCAGCCGACACCAAAGGTAGGAAGGGGGAGTGGGAGGTGTGGTGTAGTGTGCTGTGAGTGCTGTGAGAGTGTGTTGTCAGTGCTGTGAGAGTGTGCTGTGAGAGCTGTGTGCTGTGAGAGTGTGCTGTGTGCTGTGAGTGTGCTGTGAGTGCTGTGTGCTGTGAGAGCTGAGTGCTGTGAGAGCTGTGTGCTGTGAGAGTGTGCTGTGAGTGCTTTGTGCTGTGAGAGCTGTGTGCTGTGAGCAGTGTGCAGTGAGAGTGTGTGCAGTGAGAGTGTGTGCAGTGAGAGTGTGTGCAGTGAGTGCTGGGAGTGTGTGCAGTGTTGTGTGTGGTGTGTGCAGTGTGCAGTGAGAGTGTGTGCAGTGTGCAGTGAGAGTGTGTGCAGTGAGAGTGTGTGCAGTGGTGTAGTGACAGTGTGTGCAGTGAGAGTGTGTGCAGTGAGTGTTGGGAGTGTGTGCAGTGTGCTGTGAGCAGTGTGCAGTGAGAGTGTGTGCAGTGTAGAGTGTGTGCAGTGTGTGCAGTGAGAGTGTGTGCAGTGAGTGCTGGGAGTGTGTGCAGTGTGCGCTGTGAGTGTGCGCTGTGAGAGTGTGTGCAGTGAGTGTGTGTGCAGTGAGTGTGTGTGCAGTGAGTGTGTGTGCAGTGAGTGCTGGGAGTGTGTGCAGTGTGTGTGCCGTGAGTGTGTGCAGTGTGTAAAAAATTTTTTTAAAAAATTTACATTTTTTTTTAAACGGGAGCCACGTGAAAACCGCGTTATAACCGAATTCGCGTTATAACGGGTCGCGCTATAACGGGGTTCAGCTGTACTACTACTACTACTACATTGGAACACCTAAGAATCCGAACTCGGGATTCATTGAAATTGGACTTTATATTTTTACTCGAATCTGCCTTTTTGAGACTAATCCACATCGAATGTGGATTTTGGCGGAAAAATTGCCCAGCTCTGGTAGTGATGGAATTTAGGCCATTAATGCCTTAACAAAAAATACTTGTACTATGCACAGTAATACTCTTAAAATCATTTCCTAAGCTTCTAATTACCATCTAATATAATGAATTTCACAGGACTTGCTGAAGATGAAAATATTAATTTTTCAAAGAACAGAAAGACAATTTTCACTTTAATGATGACAGAATCTTTCTAATTAAGCCAATTATACTGATATTGTTAAAATTAAATATATATCATTTGTTTTGCCTGCTATGTAGTACTGTTCCTTTACATTATTTTTTTCCTTTTAACGGCAAGTGTAGATATGTGATATTATGGTAACACTTAGCACCAATTAATCCCCCATTCATACACCTTACTCTGATCACAGATAAGTAGTCTTTATTTTACCACATTTAATCAGGGGTATTTTTTCGTGAGCCACTAAGAGGAGTAGAGTGGGAAAAAAAAAATTGCGCCTCAACAAACAAAGACCAACGAGGATTCTACAATTTTCTTTTGAAGGATTAAGAATTAGTAACATAATTCTTTTTGGCAGATTCCAGCCGGGAGTTAGTACAACACATTCCCTTAGAAGCAAGCACACACACAAAAAACACATTTTGGTAATGTAGCCATTTAAAGCTGCAGTTCAGTCTTTTTTTATTTTTATTTATTTTTTTACTTCAATAGTTTCATGTGGGCAATCTCTAATTACCTAAAGAACTGTATAGCTGCAGGTCAATTCGTTCTCCATGTATTGATTGGTGAAATTTGGTGACATAATTAGTGAAGGGATCTGTTTATATTCTGCTTCAGTCCGTCAGTGGAAGCTCATGAATATTCATGAGCACTCCTGCACTGACATGTGCAAGAGGGAGGGCAGGGCTGACAAAGGGGTGTGCCAGGGCTTGTGACAGGACAAGAAGGGGCAGTGCCTTAGCAAATGCTTGTTAAAATAGAATACAAGAAAATTGGTCTTTCAAAGTTGTTTTTTTAAAAACAGAAAATGCTAAAAGTATTTTTTTTTACTACAGAACTGATTTATTAAAAAAAACACACATGCAGGATATTGACTGAACTGCAGCTTTAACAAGAGATTTAATATTTTTAATAGTGAGTTTTATGCAGTAATGTATGTATATATATATATATATATATATATATATATATATATATATCTTTGTTTATAAAGTGCCTGCAGTGTACTCAGCGCTTTACAAAATGAAAAAAGGGTGTGTGTGCTGAGCACGCGCATTTTATGTGAAACTTCTTTGTCTTTTGTCACTGTTTTGTCACCGAAATTTTATTTGTGATGCTGATGTTTTTAATTAAAAATCAAAACACAATTTCAGTGACAAAACGCAAAGAAGTTTGACTTAGGACGCATGTGCTCGGCACACACCTCATGTTTTAGTTATTTGCACTTCTATCTATACAAACTGTGAATTCCTTGTGTGTGTGCCTCTGTGTGTGTGTGTGTGTGTGTCTCTCTCTGTGTCTGTGTGGTCTTCATCTCCCAAGTGTTGGTGCTGCGCCGGAGGCCTCTAGGCATGCACACCAGAGGCCTCTGTGAATGTGCGATGCGCCGGATGCCAGAGGATCCTTCTGCGCATGCGCACCAGACGCCTCTGCGCATGTGCAATGTGCCAGAGGCCCTAGGATCTTTCTGCGCATGCGCCGAGACCCGTGGCCATTTCTGCATCATGTCGTCACTTCCGTCACATGTTTTTGTGACAACGAAGGATATTTTCTCCATCAAAACCCTGTAGGTGCAAGCAAAGAAGTTTCACTTAAAAAACTCAGCCATTTAAAGATGGCGCCGGGGTCGGAGTGTGCGGCGCCCTTTTTCGGTTGGCGCCCGAGCAACTGCCCGGCCAGCCCGCCCCTTAATCTGGCACTAGCTGCATTTACGTCCTTTTCATATTTCTATGACAAACTGTTTTCCTCTATGGGTACAATATACAATCCTTTTTATCAGCTAGTCATGGAGGTACCTCAAGGTATTACAGTACATGTGTTAATTGGGTATTGTGTGCTTCTTTCTCAAGCTGCTGTTTTACTCTTAATTAAAAGTTGAGTGAAGCACCTACTATGGTGTGTAGACACAATAAAAAAACTAAGTTTATAGAAGTACAGTTCATCACTAAAACACAAGAAAACCAAAGAACTCAAATATCCAGCACATACTAATTATTTTTCATTGTAATGCCATTACCTGTTATGATAACAGGGCTCCACATTCCTTCTAAATAAAGGACAGTGGTGAAGAGAGACAAAGCCAAGATAAAGGGGTTTCACAATGCAAGATGCTTGAATGTATCACATTTAAGCTTTTTTGGAGGATCATAATAAAACAGCACAGTGACAAAGGATTTAAGTAGTAACCCAATATACAGAAAAGTCCCACAACTAGGTCTGCATATCATAAGAACCTGACCGAGTGCTGGAGCTGGGTGCAGCCTTTTATAGCAATCAGAGCTCCCAGCATGCACTGCTCCAGAGAGCCCCACACTGATTATCTAATTAACTTATTTTTATAACATAGAAACTTCAGACAAAGACTTACAACTCTTATAACTTTATAAGACTACACCGACTAATATACAGACTAAAGAAAATAAACAAAGTTTGTTAAAAAAAATAAACTGCAGGGGGCACATGACCAAGGAGCATGTTCGAATAAACGTGGGGCTCCACCAGGGGACAGAAAATCCTTTAAGCACCCTTAAATCTGGCCCAGAATAAAGCCAATAAGCTCAATAGCATAGAGCTAATATGAAACCAAAGCCCCCCAAAATACCATCATAGGAGATCTCTGCCTTTTTTAGGAAAAGAACTAGTGAGATACCAGAATTGGAAGATGGCTCAACATGTGGCTGACTGGACTAGGACCTAGTTCGAAAGATGAAGACACACGGCCCCTGATTAGAAAAGACCTTAGCTTTACTGCAAGCCATCAAAAAAGAACTCCAAGCATCTGTATCAGACTAGAGGAAAGACAAAAGAGATTGGAACAACAGTAAGATGAACTGACTCACTTCCAGCATGATGCTGACTGGGAGAACAGAAACTTCAGCGATCAGCTCTCCTCTTTAAAAAAAGCATGGAGGACGCGGAGAACCGTTAGAGATGGAGAAACATCCACATCAGAAATATCACAGACGAGATAGGCTCGACAGGCTAGAGGCCTACGTGAAGGCGTTCTAAAGGGCCTACCTATCTGACATACCCGGAGAGCTGACAGCCACTTATTGAGCCACCATTGCTGAAGCAGGGATATTCTTAAAACCTGACCTGTTAGTGGTCCATTGAGGACTGGAATTGGCCATCTCTGACATAGGGGGAGAAGGTAGAGAACCCAATATAGCACTCTAGTTCACCCTCTGGTGATAAGTGTGTAAATTAAAACATAAACTATATTAATTGCAAGTAGAGACTCAGTAAGTGGGTAGATATTTGTTTTTTTTTAATATTGTTATTCTCCTTTTACATGCACGATACTGGGGAGGTTGCTTAAGCCTATAGGCACCCGTAATTACACCTGACCACGTGATCGGGGGGTGGTTTTTTGGCGCGAACATACTTCCGCATTTCGGCATCTATAAATGAGTGATTCATGCGCACAATGGTTACTCTTTGACAAAGCGCTTTGACAGCGCGAAACGCGTTAGAGAACCTCTCTTTATGTAGCCCAGTCTACTTATGTCATAGATTAAAGCATTTTTAACTTGCCACAAGCCTCCAGCCCTTCATTTTTTCTAGCAGTGCTCCACCATTCTTCTCTACTTGGATTGACCTATACCGGAAGGAGGCACGCGGTACCTTTCCAGGACCTGATGATTTGTGAGTTAACTGATTGTGTTTTCACATTATGCAGTTTATACAATGTATGGCTAGATTTTTGCTCATGCCTAGGGATTGAGGTGTGTTGTCCCATTAGTGGGTGTGGGGTGTGCTCTCTTCATTGAGTGCCCATTTCACACACTCACTGTGGGGCTTCTTTACCATTATATTGATATCCCACACTATGGCTAAAAAGTGAGCATTTAAGCCTGTTTACTGCACATGCATTTTCCTGAAGTTATAATCTCTCAAATCTCTTTGTGGCAGCAACAGGGGCTCCCCTATCGCCCCATCCCTGACATAGACCTAGAATTGGAGGTTTAGCAGTACCCAATATTACTAATTATTACAGAGCAGCCCAACTGGGAAAACTAGTCCAATGGCATTCAAAACCTGGATCCCACCAATGGGTTGACCTAGAATTCTCTTTTACTAGCCCCCTCCAAATCAAGGACGCTCTGTGGATCCCAAAAGCCGATAGACTACTGTGTGTCCTCTCCATACCATGAAACATATCTTACATAGTTAAATAGTAGTTACAATGTAGATGAGGTTGAAAAGAGACGTATGTCCATCAAGTTCAACCTATGCTACATTTAGACAACAGATACTTTATCCTATATCTATACTTACTTATTGAAACAATAAACTTACCTGAAACTTTCTTGCCATTTGTGGGATGTGAATAGGAAAACTTTCGGCCTAGCCAGACTCCCATCAATGCTACTCCCATCCTAGACCACCATTGGTTCCTTATGGGTCAGGGTTATGGACAAATGGTGAATGGCTGGCCTCACATGATAGAACAATTTTGTCTCCAGAGGGGTAGTCGAACCGTTTAGCTCTCTACAGAAGTTTGGAATACCAAACTCTGAGTTTTTCCACTACTTACAGACCCAACACAACATAAGCCCTAAAATTCCAGTTAAAAAATGTGTGTGACTGTGGAGCTGACAGTAGAGGAATCACTTTAACGGTTTATGGCCTTTTAGTACCAGAGTACCCATACACCAAAGAGGCATACATGACTCAATGGGAAAGAGAATTATGTAAAGAGCTAGATCAGGAGACCAAAACTGAACAGAATTTTTAATTATTTTATTTTGTATATATATTATCTTTATGCTCGTCCTACCAGGGAAAACTCATGTAGTTGAAACACCTGTTGAGTTGTCCTTGCTATATAGGGTTGCCAGGTGGCTTCACCATAAATATTGGACACAATGGTGAAAGGTGGGATATGCTCGAGGCACACTCTCCTCTCTCTCCACTCCATGCTGTTTCCTTCTCTACTTGGCTCCACCTCACTTGGCTCCTGATTGGCTGCATTGCCCAGCAGCAGCCTATCATGATGGAGGAAGCTGCCAAGCCCACTAGCAAGTCCTGCTCTCTCCCTGCTCGGGGAAATCCCCTAAACTGGTCAGGTTTTTTTTACTGGACAGTGTCCAGATACAGGACAATCCGGTTCAATACTAGACACCTGGCAACCAGGGTTGCCACCTTCTGTTGAAGTTTAACCTAGAGATTTTTTGCAATGACATTTTTTATATTTATTTATATATTTATTTCTCTTACCTTCAGCAGCAGCGGCATCGCCCCATGCAACGTCCAGTGAGCATGGCTCCGTGACATCAAATGGCTATGTGATGTCACGTGACATTGCTGCATCATGCGGTGTCAAGTTGCCATGACAACAGGACGCCTTATGGTGCCAAGTGACACACCGTTGTCACAGCAACGCGACACCACGTGGGGCCGTTACATCAGGTAGCGTCCCGTTGTCTTGGCAACGTGGCGTCATTTGACGTTGTGGAGCCATGTTGACGTGATTTGCAGAGGGAGATGCCAATGCCGCCTCCTGGAGATTTTTCGTGTAAGGCTGCAGCCAGGCAGGGATGGGCGCGCTGACGCTTGTGCGCTGCTCGGCGATTCATGGCTGGCTAGGCGTGCGCTCGCCTGGGGGCGCGGCCACGACATCACGGAGCTTGTTCACCCTCATTGGGCGAACCGCTCACGTGACGCTCCTGCGAGCGGCAAATTCAAATTTGCTTGCTCTGAGCGCCGAGTGGGCGGAGGTGCTTGCTCACGCTGGACACACACATTGCCGCAATGTGTTTCATCGCGGCCAGCGTGAGCGCGCCTGCCCACTCAGCACCGCCCTGCACGAGGCCTAAACCCGGATTCCGGAGATACATGCCTGAAATCTGTAGTCTCCGTGGCAACACTTCTTGCTAAACTGAATTTAGGCCTTTTATTTTGGCCCATAAACTATAGGGATGTGCAACAACTGCAATTTCACGTTTTCATTTGAATAATTGCCATCGTGCATTTATTTAGTATGCTTTATTTTTCTGTTTTCATTTTTATCTTCAGCGTCAAACCCGGCCGAGAGACAGCGCGCGCCATGACGTCGAATTCAAAAGCAACGCCGCAGTGACGGGGATGCGTACGGCCCAACGTCAGATTAAAAAAATTGACACGGGGCACGCCCTCGTACGTCCGATTAACAGCGGGCGCTAGGAGAGAGAGAGAGAGCGCGCGTGCACGCACTGATTGACGTCAGATTGGAAAACAGCGCTCGGTGTGTGTCTGTGCGTGCGCGGGTTGACGTCGATGCCCGGGGTATCGGCTACAGATTACAGCAGTACCGGGAGCGCGCTGGAGCGGCTGGAGTCGACGCCGGGGAAGCGCCCCCTTGTCCGGCGGGATGTGTATCTCAGTAACATGATGAGGGATGGACACTCGGGTAGTGCGGTGCATGTAGCATTCAACTTGAGCCGCCGCTTGTAGTTGCAGTGTCCAGGTGGGGCAGAGTAGTATCCAATGTCTGCTGCTGCTGCTGCTGCTTCTTCCTGTGCCCAGGTGGGGATAGTCTGAAATAAAAAATATATATATTTATACTGTATATCTCTGGTTAAGGTTCTGTAAAAATAATACACAAAGACAAGCCCAACAAAGAAAAATGTGGGTTCAGAAAAAGCAGCTGTGTTCCACATATAACCCACATGCAATAGATAATATATTACCACGTAGTTATTTGAGCTAATACAATTTGGGGCATGTGTACAGTATATGGCATGTCCTGTGAATAAGGCTGAGTCCCCGCTGGCGCCGGGTGTCCTGTCATTTATGCGCGGGGGGGCATTAAGTGCGCTGTAAAGTTAGATTTTTTTTTGTTTACATGAGCGCCGGTGAGCGTGTGCACGAGCGCACACCGCGTGACTGGGGACTTGCATATATCTATATATGTAAGTAACCGCGGCAAGCACCGCCCGCTCAGTGATAACGGGGATGAACCCTTTGTTGTATAAGGCCTCGGCCAGGCTCCCCGCTGGCGCGCTGAGGCTCAGGGAAAGCGGGTGCTTTCCCTGGCCTTGCGGTTGCTTGCCCTGCGCGCCGTCAGGGGGCGGGCCAGTGACGTCACTGAGCTGGTTCGCCCTCAATGGGCGAATCGCTCACGTGACCGGCCCTGCGCTCCGGCAAGAGCGTGAATTGAAAAATCTGCTAAGACCTATGCTTCCGCGCGCTTGCGGAAGCGTAGGCGAGCCCCTACTAAAGCCGCTCTAATCGCAGCTGTAGAGGCTCAATGCCAAGCATGAGCGAGCGTCGGCATGCTTCAGCGAGCAAGCGCTTACCATGGACGAGGCCTAAGGCCCGGGCCATAGAAGGGTGAGGAGATCCGAGACGACGCTGAGGCTCGCCTGATGAAATCTGGGCGATTTCATGCCCATACAGGCGAGCCAGCGGGCGCGATCGGAGCCGGGGGGAGGTGGTTGGAGGCGGGGCAGTGACGTCGCTGGGCCAATCGCCCGCGACGCACTGACGTCACGCGCCGTGACGTTGACACTGCTGTGCTGTGATTGGAGGTTTTCAGCCGACAGCGCGCTGAAAAACAGCTTGGCGCTCGGCTGAAAACTCCAACTCGTCAGCACGCCTGCGGACGCTCGCATGAGCCCCCTCTCAAGGCATCCTCATTGAGGATGCAGGGGCTCAGCGCTGAGCGTCCCGCACGCCTCAGCACGGCCTGTCCTTCTATGGACTCGGCCTTAGGCTGCTGCTGAGCTCGCTCATGCTTGGAGAGCGGTGATGTCACCAGCTCTCCAAGCATGAGCGATTCGCTGTCCTGCAACATTTTTAGAGCAGGAGCGGGGGGTTGTGGCTATTACGGGAGGGGTCGTGTCATTGGCTGTATAGGCGCTCTCCCCCGCCCCCATTGCACGCTCTCCCCCCCGCCCCCATTGCGCGCTCTCCCCCCCCGCCCCCATTGCTTGCTCTCTCTCTTCTCCCCCCTCTCTCTCTTCTCCCCCCTCTCTCTTCTCCCCCCCCTCTCTCTCCCTCCCCTCTCTCTCCCTCCCCTCTCTCTCCCTCCCTCCCCTCTCTCTCTCTCCCCCCCTCTCCTCCCCCCCTCTCTCTCCCCCCCCTCTCTCTCCCTCCCCCCTCTCTTCCCCCCCTCTCTCTCTCTTCCCCCCCCTCTCTCTTCCCCCCCTCTCTCTTCCCCCCCTCTCTCTCTCTTCCCCCCCTCTCTCTCTCTTCCCCCCCTCTCTCTCTTCCCCTCTCTCTCTCTTCCCCCCTCTCTCTCTTTCCCCCCCTCTCTCTCTCTTCCTCCCCCCTCTCTCTCTTCCCCCCCCTCTCTCTCTCTTCCCCCCCTCTCTCTCTTCCCCCCCCCTCTCTCTCCCCCCCCTCTCTCTCCCCCCCTCTCTCCTCCCCCCTCTCTCTTCTCCCCCTTCTCCCCCCTCTCTCTCACCCTTCTCCCCCCTCTCTCTCACCCATTCTCCCCCTCTCTCTCCACCACACCACTCCATTGCCCCCCCACCACCACTCATTCCACCACCACTCCATTTGCCCCCCACCACAGCAGCAGTCCGTTTGCCCCCCCACCCCAGCAGGCCCCCCCCAGCTAGTCCGTTTTCCCCACCCCCCACCGTTCCCCCCAGCAGCAGTAGTAGTCCGGTACCCCCCCCCCCCCCACCCCAGCAGCAGTTGTCCGCGAGCGCAGCGGGAGAGGGGATGTCATGATCAACATTGCAGAAGGTAAGCGCGCCAAGCGCATAGCAAGCTCAGCGCCAGCGGGGACTCGGCCTAAGGCTACGCTTATAGTGCCGGCGACGTCACGCGGTCGCTGGAAAAATCAAATTGAGATGACTTCCAACGATCGCGACCAAGTCGTTGCTCCTTCGCGTCGCGCTTACTATAAGCACACGCGGCAATGCAGTTGTTTTGACGCGACGTCGCTGTCGCCGGCACTATAAGCGCTGCCTTACTCAATATTGTCTTTTTTTTCTCCATTAAATGCCATGCTAATGAACATTTTGCATTTACAAGGGAATTCCACACATTATTTATTCCGGATGTTTCCTCTTTTTTTAGGCGCTAATTAATTACTACTGCCAGGAAAGATACTTTCATCATGTTCAAATCGCTGCTAATGAGGGTCTCAAGGAGTATGGTAACGATCCAGTCTTGCTCTTTTTTCGGGCCTTTGGGATGCTAATGGAAGGTAATTGCTTTTAGGGATGTTTCCCCACCAGATGTAACTGTATGGTTATAACCCCCCTCCCCTCCCCCCCCTCACTTTACCAGTATTTCTTTTTATTTTATTTTTCAATTAGATCAAGTTCAGGAGTCCATCCGTGAATTGGAACTAATTAAAGACAAACCAGAAGTTTCATTATGCTCTATCATGGCATTAATTTATGCTCACAAGAAAAGTTCTCATCCAGGTAAGTGGGGACGCGATTAAATAGGACTGATCATGTAAATCTAAAATAAATGATTAGTAATTTGTCAAGTTCTTGCCATTTTCATGAAGTGAATTTTATATAATAATATATATATATATATATATATATATATATATATATATATATATAGGAACAGTTTTAAAGACAGCGCACTTTTTCCAACACACCCAAATTGCTGCCGTGCTGGTGACGTGTAGCAAGATGTTGCACCAAATACCAATATTGATTGTTGGATGTTACCTGAAACAACCAGTGCTAGCCTATATAGGAAAAAATTGTTACAAAAAAATATATTGATTATAATAAAACGTTAAGAAACTATACAGAAAGTAAAAATGTGCAAAAAATGTTAAAAAGATGTTGCAATAAACTACTAAACAGTACATACAAATTATAAAGTAAAAATCCAAAAATGAACTATATAAAGAAATACTTAAGTCCAAATGAAGTCCATGAATGAATAAAACAAAGGTCCAGGCTGCTTCTTCTTGGGCTCACCAAGTTCCCATAGTACCTATTAGAAAAAGAAAAGAGAAAAAGCGCCCGATCCTTGTGTAAAATCAGATGAACATTTTAATAAATCACGGACAAGACAAATGCACACTTACAATTTGTCTGATAAAAACAGGCATTTTATGGGACCTGCCCATGCACCAAATGAAGACTCCACGGTCACCTCCGCTCAGCGATATCCAGGATGGTTCTGTATCTCGTGTCTGTGAACGCCGTTCGCTCCAGGATAGATAAAGTCCACTTGTATGGAGCTTGTTAGCAGCGAGCGTCCGCCATTGCTCGCACGCATGTGATACCGGAACCAGGAAGGACTTTACTTGCGTCTTCACGATCTCTCTCTGGTGCCAAGGCAGGTCAGCCACCGTAGTTCCAATGGTAACTGTCCCTACGCGTTTCTTCCGCCTTTGCGGATTTCATCAGGGGGAAATGTAAGTGTGCATTTGTCTTGTCCGTGATTTATTAAAATGTTCATCTGATTTTACACAAGGATCGGGCGCTTTTTCTCTTTTCTTTTTCATATATATATATATATATACATACATATATATATATATATATATATATATATATATATATATATATATATATATATATATATGAACAACAAGAAAAGAAAGCGCCCGATCCTAGTGCAGCATGAAAAAATACAATTTAATAAAAATGAATAAAACCAACAAATACGAACTCACAAACACAGGATAAATAAAAGCATATAATGAGTATACTCATTCGCCAACCGCCCACGATGTGCCTTGGATGGCGCGCCCTCTCTCTGTCTGGGTTTTCTCAGCTCTTCCGAACCGACATCCAGCAGGGGATATAGGAAACAGCTCACCACAATGTGACCCGGAAGTCCTCCACAATGTTAGTGTATTCCGGATGTGAGGTCTGCAGTCCGTGACCCCGCGATGCAGGGGCTGATCAGAGAAGTCTCTCTGCACTCCCAAAGGCAGTCCGTAATGAGGTGGGCAGTGAGAATGGAGTAGAATTGTATATCACAGTGATGAAATCACTTTATGTGAAGAAACGCGTAGGGAAGAGCGTTTTTCAGCTGCTGTCACACTGTGATATACAATTCTACTCCATTCTCACTGCCCACCTCATTACGGACTGCCTTTGGGAGTGCAGAGAGACTTCTCTGATCAGCCCCTGCATCGCGGGGTCACGGACTACAGACCTCACATCCGGAATACACTAACATTGTGGAGGACTTCCGGGTCACATTGTGGTGAGCTGTTTCCTATATCCCCTGCTGGATGTCGGTTCGGAAGAGCTGAGAAAACCCAGACAGAGAGAGGGCGCGCCATCCAAGGCACATCGTGGGCGGTTGGCGAATGAGTATACTCATTATATGCTTTTATTTATCCTGTGTTTGTGAGTTCGCATTTGTTGGTTTTATTCATTTTTATTAAATTGTATTTTTTCATGCTGCACTAGGATCGGGCGCTTTCTTTTCTTGTTGTTCACAGATTTCTGGGAGTTCGTTGGTCCTTGATGAGAGCAGCCAGATCCTAGCATGGACTCTTGGTTTGGTTGATATATTTTTATATTTTTCATATTTTTTCATTTTTATTTTCATTTTTGACACAGTGTCATTCTTTCTGTATTTTTCCATTCATCATTTATTTAGTATCATCCAGGAGGGATTCATTAGTGCAGTAGTCATAACTACCAACACATGCCATTTTAATATATTTGTATTGTTCACTGGCATATATTTGTGTTCACAGCAGCTTTTTAAACATTGGCACTCAGCATTTTATTATAACATATTGCATGTATTTTTATTAGTGTGAGTCAATCATCCATATTATTGTTGCATTCACCTTTGCCATTCACCTTTGCTATATCCACTTAATACAATCAATTGGTAATCAGTCTGAGTTTACACCTGAGGAGCGCAGTCTATTCTTTGTTTGTTTTATATATATATATATATATATATATATATATATATATAAACCATAATACTGAGTTAAGTTATGGTGAGTAAAAAAAGTGGCAAAAACCCTCCACAGGAAAGCAAATATGCAAATATAGCTGTATGCTCATCTGCATGTCTTAGGCAGGTCTGCAACCCCACCTTTCCCCATTATCACCCAGCATACAGCACTTCCACTGCAGCAAGGGATTCTGGGAAATGTGCTCAAAGCTGTGACCATGCAGCAAGCTTAAGCCTATAGGGAACCATGTTAAAAATGGTTATTGAGGCAAAAAGTGACACTGTGTGCTCATTTGCATGTCATTTCCCAGAATCCCTTGCTGCAGTGGAAGTGCTGTATGCTGGGTGATAATGGGGAAAGGTGGGGTTGCAGACCTGCCTAAGACATGCAGATGAGCATACAGCTATATTTGCATATATATATATATATATACACACACACACACACACACACACACACACACACACACACACACACACACAGTGTTCGACAAACCTATACATTTGCACGCCCCGGGTGAGTGGATTTAACATCGCGGCGAGCTCCTATTGGCCCAAGCAGCACACGTGTGGTACTAGGTGGCGAGTAGATTTTTTTCCAGTACAAAAGTGATGTACACTTGAAATTCTTCCTGGTTGAATGGCAGAAATCTATTGACTTTACTAGTTGCAAATAATATTTGGTTGAATGGCAGAAATCTATTGACTTTACTAGTTGCAAATAATATTTGTATTAACTGTATATTAGTGCAACATACTAAGTTATCTATCATTTATCCCATGAATGGAAATATGTTTTAAGGGATGCTAAAATACCTATGCACAGATGTGAAAGAGACGTATTTAAGTATGATAAATGGATGTGTGTTTATCATATCTAATGTTTGATCAACATGAGTGATCTACAGGTATTGCATACAGTATGTGCTTAAAACATCACATGAGAAATGTCATGCAAATAAAATAACATTTGCTCATAAGTTAGCTACTGTAGTAGCATATCACAACCTTTTAGGTCTCAAGATGTAATCCAAAATGAACTGCTAACATATATGTAAATTTTATAGACCGAGAAGCTATTCAAGAGTTGGAAATCAAAATGAAGGAACATCGGAAGACAGCAGGACAAAGTGCCTTATATTTTACTGGCTTGTTTTTATGGCATGTGGGACGTCACGATAAAGCCAGAGAATATGTTGACAGGATGATCAAAATTTCAAATGGCAGTAAAGAAGTAAGTTGTTATAATTTGGGGAAATTGGAGGGGATTGCATGTGAGCTCTTATAGATACAGTATAAAATAACGTATTAACTACCTCTAAAAATAATAATAATTTATTGGATGGCCCGGCTTTTAGAACAAAGAACTGGGATCAGAGGGTGCAGAGAGGAGAGGAAATATAGTGTAGTAGGCTTTAAAGCTGCAGACCAAGCAATATCCTTTATATATATTTTTTTTTAAATCAGTTCTGTACTATGAGAAAATACTTAAAAAATTTTTTTTTTAAATTAAATGACATTTTTAATGTACAGGCAGTCCTCGGTTATCCGAGACACTGCGTTACTCAAAATGGCGTTGTAAAGCGAAACATGTTTTCCCATAGGAACACTGTTTAAATGAAAGGTTCCGTTCCTGAAGGCATTTTTAACACTAAAATACACCAAATATTTTATGCAGGCAATAAGATATGCAGCACACACATAAATTATATAGTGTATATACTGTATTATATATATAATATAACATAATAAATAATATATTATATAGTATTATATATATATATATATATATACGCTCTTACGACACTTTGCAACGTAGTTTATGTGAATGTGTATATATATACACACATACACAACGTTGCAAAGCATCGTAAGAGCGTTGGATAAGCCATTTTGGCGTTGTAAAAATGAATATAGGTATGCATTGCATAGCGTTGGATAAGCCATTCGTTGTAAAGCGAAGCGTTGTAAAACGAGGACTGCCTGTAACAAGCATTTTGTTTCTTTAGCAACCATTTACAAAGTCACATCCTCTTCTGAAACAGGCTCTGGCACACCCCTTTTTTGAGTCCTGCCCTCTCTCTAGCAGTGCACCAATTGTATGTATTGACGGCCTGGTCACATGATCTTCCCCACAGAACTTTGCATCTTTGGTCATCTTCTGCTGCACTAACAGCCATTTAGTGAACCCCCAAGCCGAATCTTCGCCGACGATCACAGGAGAACGGAGCGATCGGCTATTTAGCTAATTACTTATCATTGTGTTGATTGTATTGATTGCACATATTAAAGGGGAAGGAAGAAAGAAAAAAAAAGTTAGCTTGGCCTGATTAATCTAATTTCAGAAAATCAAATGCGCACTTATGCAAAAGAAAAAGTTCACCTGATGCCTGGCAATTGGTTGTCCCGTGTGTCCCCGAGATGGAGAGGTGACAGGTAAGATGCCAAGATAAGTGTTAGTTGCTTTTGTGAGCACTTTATAGCGGAGCGAAGGAGCACAGCTATGAAGTGCGCAGGAAAGAAACTACTGTAGTGCTATACCAGCGTCCTGTCTCCTCTCCCCACGGAAGCCAATCCCCAGCCATCAGATTTGCTGCTACTTTACATTTTAAACACAGAGAAACAGAACCCCAATGGAGAGCACTCAGTCACTAGAGATCACAGGTACAATGTGTGGAGAAACGTAGTGTAAGTGTGTGATGGGTGAGGAGTGTATGATTTAAAACACTTTATTAGGAGTAATAACTCAAATAAAATAGAGCGCTATAGGATCAAAATATATAAGACTCTAATGAAGCCAAATTGACAGCAAAATATTAAAATCCAGTCGGATACCACAATAGATCTTACCAATATACTAGCCTCGCAAGAGGTGTATAGAACCAGTGCAGTACTGTATGGTAATGACAGCTATAAGTATCCTTCCTCAACCTAAGGTCAGTGTGGAATGGCCACTGAGTGAATGAGGAGATCTGAACTGATGCTATCAGTGGCTCCCTCCCAGAGTAGGATAGCTGGCCTGTGATATAATGGGCTAATCAGTGTAATAAGACACTGAATACATTTATCAATGTGTCTATAGGTGTGCACATTTATGGTCTGGATTAAGG
The DNA here is from genome assembly GCF_040206685.1 of Ascaphus truei. Classification (NCBI taxonomy): domain Eukaryota; kingdom Metazoa; phylum Chordata; class Amphibia; order Anura; family Ascaphidae; genus Ascaphus; species Ascaphus truei. The sequence continues at coordinate 78,945,008 of NC_134489.1, forward strand.
TACAGTCTTAGTATGACTGGTCCAAAATCTCGGTCTGACCAATGGCGGGTGCCTGTCCACAATAGTTTAGCACATATGTTGTTAGTGCTACAGCAAACACACACACTATAACAGGGATAGGTTAGTGGGTCTGCCAGCCAGTATAGCTTAGTGCAAAAGGTGTGTAGCTGAGATCAAAGTGCTAGCCTAGACACGGTTAGCCCTAAATCACATTGTACCAGTAGGTACAAGAAGGTAGGAACAAAGCTGATATAACAGTGCACAAGTAGTGCCTGTTTAAACGTGGTGTCCTGAGATCCAGACAGTATAAAATGTATCCGACTGTTCAGTAGCCCTGGTAGTTGCGCTTAATAGCGGTGCACCCCCTAACAATTACAGGGTGCTTATGCAGTCAATGACTGAACCAGTGGGTACTGTTAAAATTCAAACCAATAAGGCACGTTAATGCGTTAACATAGCTGCAAACGGAAAGCTAGTAGAAGCGGTCGTGCTCCGATCACGAAAACTAGGTCCGCCCCTTTGATGTGATGACGTCATATGCCGACGTACGTTTCGCTGGGCGTGCTTTTTCAAGGCTGGCACGTTAGTGTGTAGGCATTGGGGTTTTCTGAATTTATATTAAAACTTTACACTGTAGTCCTTTTTCTTATTTTCTGTGCCATATTTTCAGTTTTTTGTTTTTTAGATCTTTTCAGTTGAAGGCGTTATTGGAGATTCTCCCACACTGGCATTTCTGGCAGCATAAAACTGCTTCTCTTGTATACTATTCTGAATGAGTTGTATTTTTCATATATATATACATTTTGACAATTTTTTTTTTTTGTATTTGACTTGTTCTAACTTCTATTTCTCGTGTTTACGTACGTTAATGGGGAGTACAAAAAGTAACATGGATCACAGCCAAAAAGAAACAGACCTGGAGGCAGGATCAAAAAGTCAAAAATAATAAAAATTTATTAGCACATAGTGCCCGTAAGGAAACTGGAGCAACACTCTGACGCGTTTCCCGCCGTAGATGGCGCTTTATCAAAGAGTGTTTGATGCAGGTAAGATGCAACCTTATATTGTTGTCTTGTGTATATATATATATATATATATATATATATATATATAGTGATTGACAGTATAACTTGCTATACAATTGACTATCTATTGATCAAAGATCAGCTACCCAGATGAAAAATAAAAAACAATAACATTTTATTACATCTCTAAATTGTGACTGTGCTATTATTTACAGTGTAAATTGTTTAAAAATCCCTTATGGAGTAAAGTAGATTGTAATGTGTTATCCAAATAATTGGAGACTTGTAATCACATTATTATGTGTGTCTATACAGTGAGTATACATACTTCGACATCCCTAGAACCACGGAATATGTCTTAATGTGGATTGTATGTATGTATGTATGTATATATATATATATATATATATATATATATATATATATATATGTATGTAGTAGTTAATTCATATACTTCCCATAATATAGTCCAGTCATATAACGGTATTTAATAAACCATGCTCTCTAATATATAGGTACTGAAATATATGGAGACTATCACCATCACATATATAAGTATCTCAATTGCTAGAAAACCTATGTGTTTAAAGTAGATGAATAGACCCCTATTGTGTACTCAATGATATATTAGATCATAGCATTTATTGAGTATATCCTAGATATAGTATCAATGTTCCAAAATTTACAGTGTATAGAGGCTTTAATGATAGCAGTGTGACTCTTTTTGTAACAGGCTCTATCTCTATACACAGTAGCCGTGTGAGATTCAAGTTGCAACAGACTTAGATAGCCCTATTGTATGTAGCAGCTGTGTGTCTCAGTAAGCCTCACAAGGATGCAGTGTCCACACGTGTTCCCCTGCTCTCCGGTCTCGGCGGACCCGACAATGGAGCAGGGATATTGATACTTAGTAGTCAAACAAATCAAATCAGGTCACAGGGGACCTGTAACAGTTTATAGTGTGTCTTGGAACATTCAGGTATACTCAGCTACAAGTCGTGTCTCGTGGGGTAGGGATGTTGCTCCAGTGACGTCAGACATGTGTGGACACTGCATCCTTGTGAGGCTTACCGAGACACATTGAATGATAGTTTAACAGCTACTGGGATATCAATCCCCAAGTTAGTGGATGGGCTGATGGTAGAGTGTATAATATAAAAAATACTTACACGGCCTTGTGTAAGTGTTATCTCATCAAGGTTTCTTTTCTTTATCTTCTTCCTGTCTCTTTCTTCAACTTGATCTCGTTACTCTTTCTTGAGTCTTGATGGTAGATTCTTCTGATAACCAGCTGCTTTCCTCAGGTGGAATGTCCCTCAAAAGGAATTGATAATAAAGAAAAGTATCAGGGTTGGTATAATACCTGAGGGGCCACAATGCGTAAGGTGATAACAGGGATATATTAAAAGGCAGAAAATTAATACTGCATGCACTCACACGGACTCGTGTGAGTGGACTCCTTGATGAGGGTATCTGTAATCCCACACCACCCATCTGGGGTGGTGTGGGATTACAGATACCCTCTTCAAGGAGTCCACTCACACGAGTCCGTGTGAGTGCATGCAGTATTAATTTTCTGCCTTTTAATATATCCCTGTTATCACCTTACGCATTGTGGCCCCTCAGGTATTATACCAACCCTGATACTTTTCTTTATTATCAATTCCTTTTGAGGGACATTCCACCTGAGGAAAGCAGCTGGTTATCAGAAGAATCTACCATCAAGACTCAAGAAAGAGTAACGAGATGAAGTTGAAGAAAGAGAAAGGAAGAAGATAAAGAAAAGAAACCTTGATAAGATATCGCTTACACAAGGCCGTGTAAGTATTTTTTATATTATACACTCTACCATCAGCCCATCCACTAACTTGGGGATTGATATCCTAGTAGCTGTTAAACTATCATTCAGTGTTTCTCCATCTGTGCTCCCCCTTTTTCTCTTTGTTTCTGTATTTCCTAAGGATCCTGGATAGATCCTTCATCGGGTTAGAGTCATAGACGGAGACCGAAAAACAGATGAGAAGCGTTTAGGACTCAAGGTTATGTTGTTTTATTAAGGAAGCAAGTTCTTCTTATTCACCACACTGTGGGGTAGCGCCCGTTTTTTTTCCCTTTTTACCGAGACACATAGCTGCTACATAGGGCTATCTAAGTCTGTTGTATATATGGACTATATTATGGGAAGTATATGAATTAACTACTACTACATTATATATATATATATATATATATATATATATTAGTCCACATTAAGACATATTCCGTGGGTCTAGGGATGTTGAAGTAGATATACTCACTGTATAGACACACATAATAATGTGATTACAAGTCTCCAAATATTTGGATAACACATTACAATCTCCATAAGGGATTTTTAAACAATTTACACTGTAAATAATAGCACAGTTACAATTTAGAGATGTAATAAAATGTTATTGTTTTTTATTTTTAATCTGGGTAGCTGGTCTTTGATCAATAGATAGTCAATTGTATAGCAAGTTATACTGCAAATCACAATATATATATATGTACACATGACAACATAGAGTGCATTCTAGTGGAGGATTCTTTCTTTGGATTTTCTTTGATCATATTTGGCATCAATATATATATCCTCATGCACCATGTGACTTACCTGGAAATAACAATATTAAATAAAAAAAGAATCATTATTAGGATGAGCGATTTATAGAGTTTGTTTTTGTGCAACCTTATATTGGTAAGAAACCCCAGCGGAAGCGCCACCCCTATGTCCCTCCAGGTGAACTGACCGACGACACCAACCACAGGGTATCATTGGACAGACCACATGAAAGGTGGCCGCCCCCTGCCGGAGCCCCTTAACCGCACAAAGTGTAACACAACACATTAAATAATCCTAAATGAGCAATTAAACAAATTTCCATTTTAAAAATAGTAAAAACAGAGAATGTTAGAGCATGAAAACAAAACGACTAAAGCTTCAAAGAAATATAGAAAATCCTAAACAGGAGATTGGTTGAAGCAAAAAATATATATCCACTGTTCTGAAATAGTTAGAATAATTACTAATCAGTTTGCATTTAGATATTGAATACAAATTCTATATAGCTAGCGATTAAATCTTACATCAGAATAATAACATGAGTGTTCAGCCAATCCACATTGTGGAAATTTATCAGAAATTATATCTTGATGTTAAAAATTATAACCATATAGAGGCAAGCTCCAAATAATTTATTTATTTATAAAATACTAGCTGAGAGACCCGGCGTTGCCCGGGATGTAAATGCGTAATAGGTAGTATTATTTATAAATCGTGGAACAATAGATGAGTGTTTGTTGTAAAGGTTGGATAATAATATTGAAAAGAAAGATGGAATAAAATGTAATACGATGTTGTTTAAAAATGGTTTATTGTAAACACACCACAGTACAATGTATATTTTGGTGACATAACAGATGTAAAAATGTGAGGCGTGTGTCCTGCTAGGGTGTGAGGCGGCGGGTGGCACATGGGTTGTGAGTGCTGTCTGTGAGTGGGGGTCCTGCTAGCGTGTGAGGCGGCAGGTGGCGCGTGGGTTGTGAGTGCTGTCTGTGAGTCGGGGGCCTGCTAGGGTGTGAGGCGGTGGGTCAGTGATGTCGGTGCGTAGGGGCGGGAGGCAGCAGGTGTGTGAGGCGGCAGGTATGTGTCGAGTGTGGCGGGTGTCTGTTGAGTGCATGCAGCGGCTGTGAGGCGGTGGGTGAAAGGCAGAGGCGGGTGAAAGGCAGAGGCGGGTGAAAGGCAAAGGCGGGTGGGCGGGGAGGCAGGAAGGCGGGCAGGAAGGCGAAGGGTGGCGGGAAGGGGGAGGGTGGTGGGAAGGAAAGGGGAGGAGGGGGGAGGGAAAGGGGAGGAGGGGGGAGGGAAAGGGGAGTGGGTGGGGGGAGGGAAAGGGGAGTGGGTGGGGGGAGGGAAAGGGGAGTGGGGGGGGAGAAGGGGAGTGGGGGGGGAGAAGGGGAGTGGGGGGGGGAGAAGGGGAGTGGGGGGGGAGAAGGGGAGTGGGGGGGGGAGAAGGGGAGTGGGGGGGGGAGAAGGGGAGTGGGGGGGGGAGAAGGGGAGTGTGGGACGGGGTGGAGAGCAGTGGGCATATGTATTGTCATAATTAATGTATGTGCATGTCCCCCCCCCCCCCTCCGTGCGTCCGTCCCCCTGCTGGTTCGGCTGGTGCCCCCCCCCCCCCCCCCCCCCCCGTTCTCCGTGACTCCCCCCCCCTCCCCGTGACTCTTGGCTCGCCCCCCCCCCCCCCCCCGTTGCCCGTGACTCGCGCTCCCCCCCCCCCCGCTTGGTCCCCCGATGTGCCGTCCGGCTGAGTGAGGCGCGTGCAGGCGGCAGGTAGCGCCCTGTGTGGGCCTGAGGCGCGAGGCTGCGCGGGTGGGCTTGAGGCGCGGGTGGGCCTGAGGCGCGAGGCTGCGCGGGTGGGCCTGAGGCGCGAGGCTGCGCGGGTGGGCCTGAGGCGCGAGGCTGCGCGGGTGGGCCTGAGGCGCGAGGCTGCGCGGGTGGGCCTGAGGCGCGAGGCTGTTACTGGTGCCATAAGCTGAGGCGGGACGTGACTTACCTGAGCGGGAAGTAGCGCCGGGGAGGTAAGGGAGCGGCTAGGGTAGGAGGGCCGCGCTTCCCGTCCTGAGCCGGTGCAGGGCGGCGCACGTGATGGGGGGGGGGGGGTGGTGAGGGGCTCCGGAGCAGCATCGTGCGGTGGATGTTCGGGTGAGTGTGGGGGGGGGGGGGTGAGGGCTGTGCTCCGGAGGAGCATCATGCTGTGGATGTATGGGTGAGGGGGGTGGGGTGGTTTTGGGTGTGCTCCGGGGATGTTCGTGTGAGGGGGGGGGTGATGGAGCATCGTGCGTTGTATGTTTGGGTGAGGGGGGTTGGTGATGGGCTGCAGTAGCGGGAGAGCTGTGGCGTGCGTTCGTAGTGTGCATGAGGTTGGGGGGGTGGTGGTGGAGGGGGGTGCATGAGGTTGAGGGGGGTGGTGGTGGAGGGGGGTGTTTGTCAGAGGCAGTGTTGCGCTGCTTGTTCGTGCGGTGTGTGGAGGTGAATGCTGTGGTAGCAGGCGGTGAGGGTTTTGTGGGTTGAGAGGTCGCCCCAGAGCAGTGAGGATTGTCAGCGAGGGGTGGGACAGTGTGGCAGTGGTGTTGGCCGAAGGCCAATGAGAGTCAGTGAGGGGTGGGACAGTGTGGTGAGGAGTGGGACAGTGTTGAGGTGGAGTGACAGGCCAAAGGTGCAATGCGATTGGCCATAGGGACACAGGGCATGCAGACAAACATACAGACATTTCAGAAATATATAGTAGATTTTACCAGGAAGTAATACATTGAGAGTTACCTCTCGTTTTCAAGTATGTCCTGGGCACCGAGTAAAACAAATAATACATGGTTTCAAGTACATGTAAAATAATGGTATAGTTGCAACACTAGATACTGTATATTGAAACAATATTCAAATTAAAGTCCTGATACAAATAGGACTGAAACCTCAAAAAGGTTGGAATTAAATGAATAGGAAATCCAAAGTGGTTGATAGTTGAAAAAAATTATTGGCCCAACATCGGTAGGTTGAAAAACTATTGTTTATATAATATAATTGGACCCATCATAATTAATTTCATTTGCACACCTATATAGTGCCCTAGATTGTCCATTTTGTTTTAATCAACCTTTCATATGGATAACAAACAGTCAAAAAAATTCTAAACCACTAATGGAAAAAGTTATCCAGAATAACACTAAATATATGTAGGATCACTCGGAAAATTTACAAAGGGTAGAGACCATCAGACCACAGATGAGACATGTAAAACAGTTCACAAAAAGTGATTGATATCCCATTAGGTGATAATGTATTGAGAACATGTATCCAATACATCTCCCTTCTGTTAAGGAGGTTAAGTCTATCCCCCTCCCCGTATTGGGGTTGGTATATGCTTGATACCCACAAATTTAAATTGTGAGATCACCTGAATGACATTTGATAAAATGTTTGGATACTGGAAGAATGCTATTCTTATTTTTAATCGATCTCACATGTTCCATTATCCTATTTTTTTAGGGGCCTGTTGGTCCTCCCCACATAACCCTTTCCACAACCACATGTGAGATAGTAGACATGGGTTGTGTTACAGATAATAAAGGTTTTAATCATACCATAATAATTATCATTTTTGAAATACACCTTTTTTGTAGATATCCCAAATTTGCACATACTGCTGCGACACACTTTATTCGAGCAAATACCCAGTATGTACCTGGCAGATACCTGGAATGCGCCGCTCCTCACCTCAGACAAGCCCCGTTGCGTTTGCCTTCCCAGCCATGGTTCATGCCTGGCTGACAGGCGGCTGATCTGTTAAATGATAATGATTAGGATTTAATAGGCTGCAATGCTTCGCGTGTCTACCAGATGGCATAAATTCATGAATTGTAATGCAGTGTATATATATATATATACTGTGCAGTATTGCAGCCAGCGGGAATAAAATGCTTCAATCCCTGCCTGGAAAATAACGCAATGCACTCGGGCAGAAAACAGTCACAAACCTCAATACACCCGAGTATACCCGAATTCGTGGGACTAGCCTAGCTCGAATAAAGTGTGTCGCCAGTGTAATGCAATTACCACATCGAAAGAACCCATGTGGCTTCTCAAATCTTTGTGCCTTAACTGATTCGGAACAAAATAAACTTGGAGACAAGTGGCTGGCTAAAGATTTAGCCTTCCAAAAGGCAAAATTAGGGCCCTTTTCCACTACATGTTTAATGTCTCTGTCAAGGTTTAATACTTTCCAATGCTTCAAAAGATGGCACAAATTTGACTTGCTAGTCTACTATGTTTAGTAATGCAAAAGATGCTTGTCTATTAAATCCAGTCCCTCTAATTTCATCCTGCTATATATGAAGGATAATATCTACAGCGTTGCCTTATAATAGCTTGATTAAGGATAACCTGCAGAAGTACTTGGAGATTAATTTCTCAAATTTACGTTAGTGGGGGGAAGGGTTGGACTTGCCTGTGAAAGATGCACAAAATGTTGATGTACTTGAACTTTCAAAATGATATACTGTAGGTTCTTAATGTCATTTGAAGAGATCAGTGTACATGAAAGCTTTTTCTGAAATATATGTACACGTGTAAAGGACAGAACACTCTGGCTTTGAAGGTTTATTTATAATACAAATATGGATATACAAATGTAATTTTTCCTGAAATGGCCTACCAGTTAACATGCAAGTTTACAATGTCACCTGCCACTAGATTTTTTTATTTTATTTTATCTCCCTAAATGTTAAATGATAAAAAAACAACATAATTTAACTTTGTAATTTGGGCTTCACCCGCCCTACAGAAATTTGTGAAAATGGTCACTTCCAACCCGTACATTCGAGGCACCAAAAGGCATATAAAACAGGGATTTCATCTAAAGGCTCACAATTGTAAACTAAATTGCATACTATATAACCGCATCAACAAATAAAATTAAGGCAGAACACAAAAACATACACATCAAACCTAGCAAAATGCATAAACTAGAAACAATCTGCATATAGATGTTTTAATGTGACCTTGCTATGTGGAACATGGTAATTATTATACCGGATTAAATTACAACAGAAGAGTAAATTTAGAATGCAGACAAACATTGCCGTGCGGAACACGCCAGAGAGCACTAAGCACCTTCGGAAAAGTTGCAGGGCTCTTCTAGATATTGCATGTGGAAACAGCACAGAGAAGCCACACGATGGAGTCAGTCACATGGCTCGCGGCAAATGATTGTGGGGGTGCGCATTTGCTGACTGGCAGTGATTGATAGATCACCGCTGCGAGTGCTGCAGGAAAAAACTGAAAATGCTCATAGGGTATTTTTGCCTGTCATGTCTTTTAGGATAAGAGGCAATTTCTGCCTGCAAGCAAAGATTCTTGGCCTGCTAGGAGATAGCAGGCCCCAGTTTCGTGCCACAAGACCTGGAGACGATAAACATGTGATCTTAAACTAATTTACAATATTTATTTATGATGATGAGGAAGTGGATTCTTTATTGGTTTTGCTTCTTTATTATTGAAAAAAAAAAAATGTCACAAGGAAAAATGAGGCCATAACTACTAAGCAGTCTCTTGCAATACACTGCAATGCTAGATCACAATAGGCTGTAAAGTTGTCCTCAGGCAGAACTCTGCTTTGTAACTATGGCCGAGATGTATATCCTGCGTTAAAGTAATGTATCTAGATTTGAGAAGTAACTCCCAATTCAGCAAACAAGTGGTGTATGATAGTTCCAAAATTGAACAAAATTGCACACACCATTGCGGAGCATAAGGTTTATGAAGGTGAGCCTGACCTAACACCCTTCACTAAAATCAAGATTAACACTTGCTAAGCCTGGCTAGGCTTTGCATTCTGAATTTTGTTGCTACGTACATGCTGTACGTATTTAGAGAAGTGTGCCAAAAAAAAAAATTGACGAGGGAGGCAAATGATTGTTTTCCCCAAGACACCCAACTGTTAACCCCCGTAAAGCAAGCGCAATCATTTTATAAAGGGGAGAACTGGAGGACAGACTCTGGAATCTAATATGTTTGGGGGCTGTGTGATTGTAGATGTATTATTTCTGTTAGCAGGTATACATGTGTGGGGCTACATGTTAGCGTACATGGTGTTTTTTTCACAGTCTTTTGACTGTGTGGAATTGGCTTCTGAAAATATCAGATTCTGCCTTTAAAGGGTGAAAATGTGTGCTTTTTTTTAGACCGGCACTTTGGAATTCAGAAGAGATATATACAAGATTGGCTATCTTGCATTACTCTGAAGTTGATCACCAAAAAGTATATTGGTTCTGAAAAATCATAGAATACATTTTTTTTTTTTTTTTGTCTGACAAGATAAATTAAATTAGAATGACTTGGCTTCTTTGCAGGGATTGGTTTTGAAAGCATGGCTTGATCTGACCTGTGGGAGAGAAGCTTATGCAAAAAAGGCTCTGAAGTACTTGGATGAAGGACTGCACAATGGAATGGATGTATTTGCTATGTTGGGAAAGGTACGTTTCTGGAAAAATAAACTAGGAAGCTACACTATTGACTGAGAACTTTGTTGTATAGACTTGTTTTAAATGACCATTATCCTGTCCTTTTGTGAGTTTGTTACGTACTCCTTTTACTGAAGGATTTAACTACCAACCACCTATAATTAAGTTGCATGCGCCACTGTTAACATCCTCATTAGCTATAGCAAAACACAAAGTTGTCATCTCTAATCCTGATGGTATAAACTGTTATTGCGAAGGCATTCCATAGCCAAGAGGTCCCCCTCTCTGCTGTTTGCCTTTAAAATGTGTATTGGGCTCTGAAATTGGGGCAATTTCATGTTACTGACAGTCCTTGTATTTTTTTTTTAAAGGCTCACTATTTTGAGATGCGCCAAAATTATTCAGGAGCCTTAGAAACAGTGAACAAAATAATAGTAAACTACCCCGGCTTTATTCCTGCTCTTATTAAGAAAATGAAGCTACAACTGGCTTTGCAAGATTGGGAACAGACAGTAGAGACCGCACTAAGGTTGAGTATGCAGCTTATGCTCCATGGATCTGTCACGTGCTGTGCTTTCAGATGGTTAAAGATTTAGAAAAACATGTGGGCTGGTGATATTTTTGTTGCTGGAAAAGCAGTGAAAAACAAGTATGAAATAAAATTGTTCAGCTGTTTTTGTGAATACAGGGTAGAGATCTTTTGTTGATATATTTTATTGCATGCTGTTTTAGAGATCATTTTAATTCTGTGTTTTGATTTCTCATTGATGACGGAAAAAAAACACCTTAATACTCAAGTCTTGTCATGATCTTGTCTAACAGTGGATTAGCTTTGTTTAACATCGGTCGTGAGCAATATTAGTACAGTTAGAATTAGATGTCACTGTACCTATATTTAGAAATGCAATATCTATTATTCTGGACCTAGTACATTTTGTCGGTAACCCCTTACACTCCCACATAGGTGCCCACAGTCGTGTGGTTCTGCATAAGATGCTTTTGATAAAAAAAAGTTCTTCTTTGGGCAGAAAATATAGAGGGTGTCTAGTCAACTAGATGATATGAGGACTGGTTTTCATATTTAATTCGCATTTTGCTAAATGCCATTTTCACTGAAATTATGGCATTTTGTAGATTTATTTAAAGTTGCATTTTTTAATGTGTTTTCTTATACAGGCTGCTGCAGAAGGATAGCCATAACCTTGAAGCCCTGAGAATGCTGGCTCTTCACTACCTGTGCAGAGAGGGGAATGTACATGAGGCATGTTTTTTTCTTTTGATGGAGGATACATTTTCTTTCTTGCAATTAAACACTGCTAATAAAGCAATGCACTCTGTTCAGTAGTTCATATTTCCTAAAACAGCACATTTTTAATAAAATATTTTTACTTTAAGGTCAACGGTTCGGTGTTCCTATCACGTGAAAAACAATCTTATCAATAGTGGCGCTCCAAAATTATCAGTGTGTGACAAATCGTTAGTGCAATAGTGAACAGTGATACTAATACAAACACATTTGATGAATGCTGCTGTGACCCAGTGTGGGATTGCTCTCTCAATCCCGTGGAGAGTGGAAAAGGTGTAGATCATCGGGAAGCGCAAACATGTGGAAACAGAAAAAATATTCTGATGGTGCAATATTGTTAAAACAAAAATGTGGAGATGATAGTATAAAGTCAATGTGTAGAATACTCACAAACGTGAGGTGAACTGTATACACGTAATGGTTTCTTTGGATGATGATCCGCCAGAATGCGGTGGAAATACAAGTATTCCCAATGGAAATGTACACTCCGGTAACCTTAGTATAAAACAAAAGAACCGAACATAGTGCAGACTGTATATGGTATTTATAAAAGGTAAGTGTAATGCAATGCACTCACATGATAAAAAGTATTAACAGGCATTTAGATCTCACAAAACGGATCTCAGCAGCTGGATCAATGGTCTCTCTGCTTCCCCTGTGTTGTGGCGTGCGTGTCACGGATGCGTCTCACCGATACCGGAAGTGACGTCATCCGCTTCCAGGGGTTCCGGCCGGTTGGAGATTTGATTGGTCAACGTCACTCTACGCGTTTCACCTTCCTCGGTTTCGTCAGCTGAAACTCGTAGAGTGACGTTGACCAATCAAATCCACAACCGGCCGGAACCCCTGGAAGCGGATGACGTCACTTCCGGTATCGGTGAGACGCATCCGTGACACGCACGCCACAACACAGGGGAAGCAGAGAGACCATTGATCCTGCTGCCGAGATCCGTTTTGTGAGATCTAAATGCCTGTTAATACTTTTTATCATGTGAGTGCATTGCATTACACTTACCTTTTATAAATACCATATACAGTCTGCACTATGTCCGGTTCTTTTGTTTTATACTAAGGTTACCGGAGTGTACATTTCCATTCGGAATACTTGTATTTCCACCGCATTCTGGCGGATCATCATCTAAAGATACCATTACGTGTATACAGTTCACCTCACGTTTGTGAGTATTCTACACATAGTATAAAGTCAATCATCTCCACATTTTTGTTTTAACAATATTGCACCATCAGAATATTTTTTCTGTTTCCACATGTTTGCGCTTCCCGGTGTTCCTATCACACCTTCATCGGGACAGGAACACTAAGACGTTGACCTGAATATAGCAAGAATCTTTTATTAAAATAAGGATACTGGTGTGCTACATCTGTGTACATGAAAATATGAGCGCAACTGCAGCACCTGCTGACGTAAGTACACAGCAACTTTACTAATGGATCATTTATTTTGAGTAGGGTGTGCACCACTTGTAACTTTGTTTACACAAAAGCATAGATTAATCCTTTGGGGTCTGGAAATCCAGTGTCCCCATGAGTAGTAGCTACTACATCATGCTTTTTTGTGCTAGTTTTCCCTGGGAGATTGCATTCTGCTCTCCTTCCTCTTCTTCGGGTTCCAGATGAAATAATGCCACAATCACAGGATTGGGATTTGCCAGAGGGGACGTAACACTATTGTGCCGCGTCCCCTTCCGGGAGCCAATGGATTAACTCGATAGAATAGAAGTTATGTAAACTTTCGCCTAAAGTCACAAGCAATGCAAAATTTGCCAATTTTTTTGCCCGATAATTAGCTTAAAAGGCTGTTTTCATTCTAGGCTACATCTAAGCTGGGGGACCTGATAAATGCCTTGGATCGTTTTGAACCGAACAATGCTCAACTATATTATAGCATGTCATTAGCTTTTAGCAGAATGGTAAGTATTGCACTGTAATGTGTGGATAATTAAGCAGTTAAACTACTATTTGTTCCATCATGCCAATAGATGTTTTTCATCATTATAATTTACCCCGATTATGCATTACTTCTATTTACAAATACTACAATAACATTCGTACCTTTTTCGCAATGTAGTTGAGAAATTAACAAATGGGTGGCTGTTCTAGAAGTCTGTAGCCCAATATTCTGATAACATAGTTGAATGCAGTTTTCACTCTTACTCGGCCACTGCTACAACAAGTGATTAACTATACCTTTTTCTATTTGATGAAATTAAATAGCTTCACAATAACTGGGGAAGGGAATGACGTGCTAAAATTAACTTCTGTTTTAGTTTTTGCTTGTTCCAGCAAGCTAATTAAAAGTGAAAACTTATTATCTTTGAAGAACACATTCAAATTAGAAACATAACACATCATGATTCCTCTAGTATGGTTTAGCTCTTTCAAAGGTTTGCTCAGGATCTGTAGTCGCTTTTACAAGCATTTGAGATTGGTTAGAAATGGTTCAGTCTGTCTGATTCAGAACTGGCTAATACACTTCTGGCCTATGCTTCTTTGCTGAAGAGCATGGTAATGGATTCTCTTTCTTTTTAGTGTGAACGTAATCCGCTCATCCTACAACAAACACAAGTGTTGGTGGAACGAGCGTTCAGCTTGGCCTCCCATGATGCAGAAATTGCTACCGAGCTTGGTTATCAGCATATATTACAAGGAAAGGTGAAGGAAGCTTTAAAATGGTACCAAACAGCTATGACTCTTGATGAGACCAGCGTTTATGCACTAACTGGTAAGAAAAGCTATAGTAGTGATAACTGTCCTGGAGAAGACTTGCTATTTTGCAGATCGATACTTTTTTTTTTAACATGAAATTTATAGAAGCTGGCGATTAATTTTCAAGACCATGCATAGACATGTCTATGTATTGCACATGCAATTTACAACTGAAAACACTCCAGAGGGTTATCCTTAAGGCTTCGTCCCTGGTGGCCACGGCTGCGTGCGCGCCACACACAAGGCACAGCTCTCTATGGGGCAGGCCCCAGTCGGCATGTGTACGTGCGTGCACAAGGTGCGATGCGCGACCACCTTTGTCAAAAGACAAGATTTTTGTCTTTTGGCGCATTGGCCATGTCACAGCGGCGGTTCTGCAAATGAGGGCGAACCAGCCGTGAGACGTCATGGCCGCACCCCGCCTCCCCGTCGAGAGTTGCCCGGAGTCCACTAGGTCACACTGATGCAGGTAAGGAGCGCCGCCAGGCATCCCGTCGCGCGCGCGCACTGTGGCCTTGGCCTAACATGGCATATCAAAGCATGGTGTGAATAAAGCATGACTGTTACAAAGTGTAGGTGTTGTTAATATATACTTCTGTGGAATAGAATTCTGAAACCTTAAGAGAAAGTAGCTCCCAGATCTCGTTTGTTAGTTGTTTTTTTTCTGCTTCATATTTGCTGTGATTTTAGGGCAGGTCCATACTGCCTTCGCCCGCGCAGTTTTATTTTTTGGACATGCTAGACGCGCCACCGACGTCACAGTGCTGATTCGCCCTCATTGGGTGACCCGCCCGTCGCGCCGAGAAATCAGTTTCAACTGATTCCTTGCGCAACGCGCGCCCCCCTCCTGCTTCCGCCCTCACGGTCTATGGGCGCGATCAATGCCTTAAGGCAGTGTGATCGCGCGCGGGACGCCTTTGTGCAGTCTGCGGCAGCATGGCCTTAGGCAACAGCAAGTGTATATCTATACTTGTATATGTTACAATGTAAATAATATTTATTTATAAAAATGTTTTACCAGGAAGTAATACCTTAAGAGCTACCTCTCGTTTTCAAGTATGTCCTGTGTGTGTGTGTGTGTGTGTGTGTGTGTGTGTGTGTGTGTGTGTATATATATATATATATATATATATATATTTTTTTTTTTGTATATAGTTTTATACAAATTCCAAACCTTTAACTAGTTTAGGCTCCCAAATGGAAAATTATACCTGAATTACATTATATGGAGTGGTCCCCCTAAGGATTATTGGTGAAATCACTGCCAATTTGCAATATGTTCTCATTTTCCATTAACGGTATACAGTATATCTGAATACCTTTACAATGGAAGGGTTTCAATGCCTTTCCACTTGTACTGCAGGGGTATTAATAATGTGTTACAACCCTCTGTCTGCAAAGGGTTGAGAAAAGGGTAAACATAAGTACTGAAAATATGTGAGAACTAGACCAGGGGTAATCAACTCCAGTCCTCAAGGGCCATCAGCCAGTCATGTTTTTAGGATATCCCTAGTTCAGCACAGGTGGCTCAATCAGGTGCTCCTTCGAAGACTGCTTCACCTGTGCTTGAAGCAGGGATATCCTGAAAACCTGACCTGTTGGTGGCCCTTGAGGACTGGAGTTGGCTACCCCTGAACGAAACCATACTGTAATTTGTTCCAGGTATTATTCGGTGCCAGCTGATAGAAGGGCAGTTACAAGACGCTGACCAGCAGTTGGAGTTTCTGATGGAAATTCAACAGTCTATTGGAAAATCTGGGGTAAGCTCAGTAACGAAAATTAAATTGCTGGAGGAATATTTTGTTTTGTACTTTAAATTGGGTACTGCAATTAACAACCCAAAAAGGACAATGAGGGATACATTTTGATCTTCTTAAAAGTGAGTTTAACTTGTACTGTAGTTTTCACATTTTTTAAAGTATAATACAGAAAATTACACATTTTTTCAGAAAGAGATACTCAACATTGGTATGTTTTATCTTTTCATGCAGGAGCTGTCCTTTTTGCGGGCTGTTTTAGCCATGAAGAAGCACAAAGGACAGGAAGAAGTTATTCACTTGCTAAATGATGTCCTGGACACCCACTTCTCCTCCTTACAAGGACTGCCACTTGGCATCCAGTATTTTGAAAAACTAAATCCAGATTTCTTGCTAGAAATCATAAGAGAATATCTACATTTCTGCCCAACTCAGGTAAAAAATCTATAAAAAAAAATGATATACTCTTGACCAACTGTTTTTACCTTGCAGGTACAGATGCAGCGGCCGTTATTCGAACATATCACGCGTTGTATACCTCGGAATACCCATGTCATGGCGCGTAATTACCGTGTGTTGACTCGTTTTTATCGAGTGCAGAAAATGGAATTTTAGTGTTCTGGTTTTTAAAAACCTGCAAAATAGACACTACTGTACTGTACACATTACAATTTATTCATTTCTGCCATGGAAATGCGAAGAATTGCGCCCAAAGATATCGGAATCCATGAAATTCAAACAAAGCTACCTCGTGATTGGTCACGTGGAGTACAGCAGCGCACACGAAAACGGCTCAGTGATATGTTTGAATAACGACCGCTGCATCTGTATCATAGAGACTGCATACTTTATTGTAAATACCATATGCAATAGGTTTTTGTATTTAAAAAAATAGAAAGTATTTTAATAGTAATAGTATTTGCAATCATCATTGTATTGCTCTTGGCTTCTGGACTTCAATAAGGAAGGCTTCGAAATAGATCTTAAATTATAAGACAAATGTTAAATAGAAAAAGTAGAAAAGTGGTTATGCTTTAGGGAGCTTTAACTTTATTGAACTGTCATCACAGTTTTGTGAGTGTTGGTGCTCTTTCAATTTAAATGCAAGCTGTTGAAAAAATATATGTTTTGTAAATATACGTTTATTTTCCCAGCCTCCGGCTCCAGGCCAACCTATTTCCCCATTGTTAAGGCACTGTGCCTCTGTGCTTGAAACTGTAGTGAAGACAGTTCCAGGACTCCAACAAGCCGTTTTCCTGATTGCGAAGGTGAAATATTTAGCAGGTAAGCAGATATTAACAATTTTTATTGATGAAAGAAACAATATGCAGTACATCTCAACGCGGCATCTGAAGTTGATTTGGTTAGGATGTTAGGCTGAAAATTCAATTGGCGCGCACACAATGGTGTGATGGTTTGTGTTATAACGGTTACATTTGTGATGTTCATCCTATGGAAAGTCCTGGTACTGTATGAAACAAAAATGTGAACACTTTAGATATTATAATCTGAAGCCAATGTTCTTTAGGTAGTGCTTTCCAAATAGAATTAGCGGGTTGATTTTAGTTTACCAAATCTTCATTCCCAAACTAAAGTTTAATAGCCACATAAGTCACTGGTAGATGAAATGACAAACTTTAGTGACTGCGTATTCTGTTTCGGCACGTAGCTGTAAACGGGGCTTCTGGTTTAATATGGCAGGGGCAGTATTTTCATTTAATTGTTGGTCGTTTCAGATTGCATGGGAGCTCAACAATGTCTAGAAAGGTTAGCTGGAAATTCAGTTTACTGTTTTAAAAAGACGTAACTGAATTAAAGCAATCATTACAAAGCTCATATACTTACTGTCTGTTAATGCATATTGTGGTTGCATTTGATGTTTTTCTTTGACTTCAAAATAATGAATTAAGGAAAAAAAGTAAGTAACTTGGCTATTCGCTAACATTGTGACGTGTGCTCTGTCCGCAGAAGAGCAGCAGGCCAGGACTATTACTTTTTTTTTTTTTTTGTCATTATTTAATGTATTTTTTTGTCTTAGGTGATGTTGAAGCAGCTCAAAGTAGCCTTCAGCATTGTCTTGAGCAGAATCCTTCCTACGCAGACTCTCATCTCCTGATGGCTCAAATTTACTTGTCCCAGGACAATTTAAAACTGTGCTCCCAGTCTTTGGAGCTCTGTTTGAGTTATAGTTTTGAGGTGAGTCATTTTTAAAGCTTACAAAAGCCTTTAAAGTCTGTTTTCCAGAGCTTATCGATTTTCACTGTAGTTCTCTTATATTTTTAGACAAGCCTGTATTTGACACTAGTTTATGGGAGTGACACCCGCATGGAAATGTTTATTAAAGTATAGAATTGGTCATTCATCTCTCGCAAAAGCAGGCTATGAAGTTCAGGAATTCATCAATAACATTTTGTTAACGAGTTATGTAATGCAGGATATGAACATTTCTAACATAAAACTTAATTTTATATTGCAGGTGCGAGAAAATCCCATATATAATTTAATAAAAGCTCAGACCCAGAAACGAATGGGAGAAGTACAAGAAGCTATTAAGACACTACAAGTAGCAATGAGTTTACCTGGGATGAGGAGAGCTGGAGCCACCTTAAAATCCAAAGGGAAGAAACTAGAGATCAGTGCCAGTGACAGTGTGTCCATATTTCTTGAGCTTGTAGATGCTCATCAAATGAATGGAGAACAGGTAATGCTGAATACAATCCAACTTCAATAGAAAAAACAGTCCTGTGTTTTCTGTGGGCAATAAAATAGCATATTCCACTGTACAAAAATACTGAGATTCTTTATATACTTCCAGCCAACAGGCTTGGCCTAGATTGACTTAAGGGTGCTATGCTTTAGCATAGCATTCAAATGAACAGGAGTAAAAGTGTGCTAAAGCCTAGCACTATTTAATCTGGGCCTTAGTATTGCAGAAATTACTCCAGTTATACTACCTGGTTTGAGCCTTGTCAAGCCTCATGCATGTTGCATAGAGCACAAGTAGTTCCTCACACTAGGTAGCTTTGTCACTGTCACAGTGCAGATGTCTTCAGTAGTAAGGCTTTGCAGGCTGTTTGTCTCATATATACCGACTCACTACTTTCTCATCCTTGGGTTGTCAAGAGTAGCGTCAGAAAGGAGTAATAAACGTGATAAGTGAGGAACAGGCAATTTCCAAGCTTTTTGCTCAGGGGCTACTTAAAAGTTATCACATTTAGAGCAAGAGGGGAGACTTTTCTGCAACATAGGCCTGAACAGGTTCGAGCATTTGGCCATTTCTAGACCAGTCGTACACCTCAACGTTGTTCTTACACCTGAGAGGGACTGGGCCTTTATAGCTCTTGAAAATTCGGTTACTAAGTCATGGTAGATTTTTATTAAATTTGTAAGCAACTTGGCAAAAATCAAGAAATGTTTTCAATCCTCGTTATGATGTACAAGTCAAATCACAATACCTACCTAAAAGTCAGATGAGTTTTTTCCTACAATGCAAATCTGCTAAATTTCCCTGGAAACGCAACAGTAGGGAACAGAGAATGCAAGTTGCCCTGAATATATCTGCTTTTCCTCCATTCAAATAACAATTTCCTGTATATCTCCAACTAGTGCCAAAACACATACTTGATTGAAAATTCCATTTAGCAAATGTAATGCTTGCTGACATGAAATATAACAAGAATGTCATTAATAATATTCATAAGTCTGAATGTGGACAAAATTAATTGTGTCCTCACCTTTTTGCTGTGAGACCAATGCATTTCTGGACCTTCTGACAGCAGAGGGGTTGCATTTAAGCAAAAGAAAGTGCCTTGACTTTATACGGTGGGTGATTTCTCCATTTGCTTCTCTGGTACAGCACTTTTGCTTTATAAACTTTTGTTCGTTATTTTATCTCTGTATTATTATAGCACGAAGCTGCAAAAGTATTACAAGATGCCATCAATGAGTTTTCTGGCACCCCAGAAGAAGTACGTTTGATGATTGCTAATGCTGAACTCTCGTTGGCTCATGGTGATGTTGAACAAGCGTTGACCATGCTTCGAAACATCTCTGCAGAGCAGCCTTATTTTGTGCAAGCCAAAGAGAAGATGGCTGATATTTACCTTCAGCATAGGAAAGATAAGAAGCTGTATACCAGCTGTTACAGGTAAAGGTTTCATTGTAAAAATAGTGTATTTAATTGTGTTAATTTGACAGTCACGGAAAGTCCTAAAATATTCATCCTGCATCATATGAAATACATTTGACCATAAACAAGGGAAATCTAAAGGCTTTTATTTGATGGATTATCATATACAGACTAAGTGTAACTTTGATTAAAGACACTAGATTTAAGGGAAGAGTAAAGGACGTGGTGTATTAGGCCTTGGCCATGTTTGGCGCTTGCTCGCTCTCGCTTGCTGCCGCTCGCTCTACCAGGAGCTTTTTGCTGTCCTTACAGAGGAGACAGCAAGCGCTTGGGAGGCGGGTATCACTGTGTGTGTGTGTGTCACTTGGTAGCTGTCAGTGTGTGTGTGTCACTGGGGAACATGTGTGTGTGTGTGTGTGTGTGCGTGCGTGCGTGCTTGAGTACGTGTGTGTGTGTGTGTGTATATTATATAATATTTTAAAAATTAAAAAAAAAGACATGTTGTGAGAATAAATTATTTATTAACATTGTGCAACTTTGATAAATATATTCACGCACACACACACGCGCACGCACGCACACACGCACACACACACAAAGGCACACACACACACACAAAGGCACACACACACACACACACACATGCATACACTCACACATGCATGCATACACACACATGCATACACATGCACACACACACATACACACACACATGCATACACATACACACACATGCATACACACATGCATACACACACACACACATGCACACACATGCATACACACACACACACATGCACACACACACACACACACACGCACACGCACATGCACACGCACATGCACACACACACAATGCACAAACACACACATACACAGACACACACACACACACACAGGAGACATGGATCGGGGCAGAAGGGGGACAGGGATCGAGTAGAAGGGGGACAGGGATCGGGCAGAAGGGGGACAGGGATCGGGCAGAAGGGGGGCAGGGATCGGGCAGAAGGGGGACATGGCTCGGGCAGAAGGGGGGCGGGGACAGGGATCGGGCAGAAGGGGGGCAGGAATCGGGCAGAAGGGGGACAGACCGTCAGGGGGCGGGCCGGGAGCGGGCGCGTCACTGGCCGGGGGCGGGCCAGTGACGTCACGGAGCTGGTTCGCCCTCATTGGGCGAACCGCTCACGTGACCGGCCTGTCTCGCCGGCAAGCGGGGGAATTTTAAATTCCCCTAAGACCTGCGCTTCCGCAAGCGCGCGGAAGCGCAGGTGAGCCCCTACTAAAGCCGCTCTAATTGCGGCTGTAGGGGCTCAGTGCTGAGCGGGAGCGCGCGTCAGCACGCTTCCGCAAGCACGCAGGGAACATGTCCGGGGCCTTAGATCAAGGGTGCTCAACTCCAGTCTTCAAAACCCCAACCAGGTCAGGTTTTAAGGACATCCCTGCTTCAGCACAGTTGGCTCAGTCAAAGATTGAGGGGGGGGGGGGAATGTTGAAAGGGCTAAGAACAGATCGACGAGTAAAGAGTTTTACTGGAAAATGTTTACGTTTCTTGAAGTTCCACAGAAATGCAGCCCCACCTAAAAACTTTCTTGTTTTTTTTTTTTTAGGCAGCAGTCAAGTAAAATTACAATAACTTAGGGCAGCGGCTCTCAACTCCAGAACTCAAGACCCCCCCCCCCCCCCCAATAGGTCAGATTTTCAGAATATCCCTGCTTCAGCATTTGTGGCTCAATCCGTCCCTGCTTCAGCTCAGTCTTTGATTGAGCCACTGATCCACCTGTGCTGAAGCTGGGATATCCTGAAAACCTGACTTGGGGGGGGGGGGGGGGGAGGTACTTGAGGACTGGAGTTGAACACCCCTGTATTTAGTAACAGACAAGTACAATAAATCATACGGTGGAATGCTGGGAGATGTCATAAGAAATGTATAAGCATATGGTTGTAAGAGTGCATTCACCGTTATAAGAACAATTAAATAATGTAACATTTCTGGTATGATGTGTTATTGACCTTTTTTTTTTTTAAATCTATTTTTCAGAGATCTGGTGGAGAAACTTCCAAGCTCTCACACCTTTCATCTTCTGGGTGATGCTTACATGAATATTCAAGAGGTACGTCTTGGCATAGCCGTGTAGTATGCGGAGTACAAATGGCTGGGGGGGTGGAAGGCATTTAATATAAAATGTTTGGTCTTGTATAGCATTTACAATGTACTGTACACAGTGCTGTACATAGAATTTTGCAAGCATAAGGAGTTCTTGCCCCGAACAGCTTTCAATCAAATTTGGGTGCCCGGGGCACAGGGAGATGAAGTCACAAGGAGAGCAGACACAGGGATTTGAACTTGGTTCACCCGTTTCAAAAGCAGTCACTTGACCAATGATCTACTGTAATCAGCCAAAAGCAGCAGTCCTTTACACAAGAGCTGTTCATACGAGTATTACCCAAGCATATCCTTTTCTCTAACATAATAAAGATTACGTTATTGATTTTTTTAGCATTTTGATTCAGTATCTGAATTGAGTTTTTGTTGTTTTAGACTTGGTATTGCTGTAGGAAGAGCAGTTTCTGTTTCAAATGGTATTGTTGAAAAAGCAATGTTTTGTTTTTTTTTTAGTAGGGAAGCACAGATTGCTGCTTAAACTGTCTGTTTCTGGCCTGACTGAAGAGCTAAAGCCTGATGCAAAACTGGGGGCTATAACCAACTACAAATGAATGCTCCATTAGATCGCACATTAATCCAATTATAAATGTTATCATGTGGACATTTCCTGGAGGTCACTACCCGCAGCTTTGACTAATATGTAGGCTCCTTATATTAATTGCTACAAAGTCACATTGCTAATTGTCTGTAGAAGTGGGGGTTGGGTTGCAAAGCAAAAACGGTAGGACCATGATGCATTTCTTGGTCCAGGCCTGTAATCTAAGCCTATTAAGTGAATGCTTTCAACTTTTTAATTTTACATTTTTTATATCTGTTTTGCAAAGCCTGAAAAAGCCATTGATGTTTATGAGCAGGCGTTAAAGAAGAACTCGAAAGATGGAACATTAGCAAGTAAAATTGGAAAAGCTCTAGTCAAAACACACAATTATGCAAAGGTACGTAAGTGGCACTATATCATCAATGTGAGTTACCTTACAATGACAAACTAACTTTAGACAAGCTTAGTACAGTAGGTAACATGCTTGGTTTTAATGCTAGCCTGCAACATTAGATGTTTTGTTCTTGCTCAGTGTAATTTAATTTTGAATAATATCTAGTGGGCCATGGCAAGTGTTTAAAGCAACTGAACGATTCCGTTTTTTTTTTATTTTAGGCAATTAGTTACTACGAAGCTGCTCTGAAAAGCGGCCAGCAGAACTTTCTTTGTTATGACTTGGCTGAACTTTTATTAAAGCTAAAGAATTATGAAAAAGCTGAAAAAATACTTCAACAAGCTTTGGATCATGAGACTGGTATGGAATGGATTCCATAAATCATAATTTTTATCAGCATGTTTTCATTAATTTAAAGTAAAGGCTTTAAACTAGCTCACTCACTGCTTTGGTTTTTCTGCATTGAATGGGAACCTTGTGCTCTTTCGATGTGAGACCATTTTCTTAATAAACTTGATATAGCTGGGTTGAGAAGCCTATTTTAATGTACAGGATGGCACCAGTGCTTTTCTATGACACACACAACTGGTACTCCTGCAAGGAAGTTGCTGAAAAAAATGTTCACTGAAAAAGGCAACTGCAATTTAATATATTCCAACATATAATCGAACGTGGACATATATCGGGAGACACCAATGTTCAGGTTCATATTGTGCTTTAAAATAGCTGTATAGAAGTGCTGGGGATGTTTGAATATTTTTGTCCATGTTCTAGCTATACAACTTTTATACATCATTCCTATAATGTAGAATCCGAAGGAAGTACTGGCCTTTTGCCACAAACCCCGTAGCAGAGTAAATGATTATATCCTTAATCATGGTATATTCTCTGGTGTCTCCTCTTCGTCACTCCCTCTTTCTGTTGGGTTCCCACAAGGCTCTGTCCTTGGTCCTATGTTCCTCACTCTAAATCTCTTCTCTTGACAAACTAATTTGAACTTTTGGCTTTCGGTATCATCTCTATGCCGATGACACCCAAATTTACCTCTTCCCCTCTCTCTTGTCCGTTACACCAACAGTCTATCCGCAATCTCCTCCTGGGTGTCCCATCGTTATCTGAAGCTTAACATGTCCAAAATATAATTAATAATCTTGCCCTCTGTTGGTGAGTTACAAATAAACAATAATATAGAAATGTCAGGTGCCAAAGAATAAAGGGGAGGATACATTTAATAAACTAAGCTGAGCTAATCATTGTAACAATAATGGGGATACAGTTCGAGAAGGCACGTAGGGTCATATTTATCGAGCAGTGTTGTGCCATAAGATATATTTTGATGCTGGAAGAGACCTTCTAGTCCATTGAAATTCATGTGAGAGGAATATAGTAATTTAAATGGGGCGTGCATAAGTATATATACCATGGGCTCGTTTCCATGTATATTTGATGTTTATGCACATCCTAATGACATCTTTGAGGCATCAGTTGGTTGAGTACATTAGTGGTGTTTTTTATTGCTTGTGTATATTTCATGCATTAGCCTTGTACTCCTGAAGAGATTAGCAATATATATTCGAATGCAATACAAAGCAGCTATTCAGCGGTGTAGTGGATAGCATTGCTAAATGTTTTAGCATGTTTCTCTTCTGTTTTTTTGCAGTCAATGAACTATCTTCTCTAATGGATGACAGCCGCTATCATGTGCTACTAGCAAAAATTTATAGCAAAATGGAAAAGACCGAGGAAGCTATTGTTTCATTACAGAGGGTAAGAAGAATGTGTAACGTTTGCTGCATGTGTGTTATTTTTTACTTTACATAGTTATAGTAGATGAGGTTGAAAAAAGACATATGTCCATAAATTTCAACCTATACTAAATTTAGACGACAGATACATAGCCTATATTTGTATTTACAGTATTTTGATACTTTAGTTTGGAGAATTTATATTAACCATATTAATTGTATTTATTTTGTAATTCCGTATCGCTGCTCTCAGGCCCGGGAACTGCAAGCCAGAGTGCTGAAGAGAGCCCAGTTGGACCAACCGGATGCAGTTCCGGCTCAGAAACATCTGGCAGCCGAAATTTGCTCAGAAATTGCGAAACATTCCACAGCCCAGCGAGACTACGAGAAGGCGATTAAATTCTATAAAGAGGCCCTTGTTTACTGTGAAACAGACAATAAGGTGATTCACTTTTTAAAAAGCATTATTGACATCCCACAGGCAGATGCTAAGTCCCTTTGTGTCAAACTAAGATTGATAGATGTATAAATCATAGAAGATGATTTTCCTGGTGCTCGAGGTTCTTTAACTTTGTTCAAATCAACCCTTGTTAAATGGATTATCATATCTCAAACATGGCATAAGTGAGTTATATTGTGGTATGTACTGTATAAGATCAGATCACTTTTTAGCATTACATAAATGGGTATTACACCTAAATGTGTGCGTCCAAAATGTAATCCTGTCATATGTTGGCTGCAGAAATACAACTCCTATTTGTGCTATATACTGTAGGTGATGCTAGAACTTGCACATCTGTATCTTGCACAAGATGACACAGATTCCTGCCAGCAACAGTGTGCACTGCTGTTAAAGAATGACCAAGACAACGAAGCGGCTACCATGGTCTGTATGATTTTAAAGGTGCAAACCTACATAGCCAGCCAGTTGAATTTCTGTATCTACCGCGATCCTTACCTTTCTCTGATGTCGTTTTGTATAGCGGTCAAGAGATAGGCATGCAATTCTTTAGCTTATTTTTTTTTTTTTTTTTTTTTTTCAAGTCTATATGGGGCTGTCACTACCTTTGCTTGGAAACTATGTATCAGTTCCTACATGATTAAATATGTATATCTTTACATAGCACCGTCCATGTACTGTACATAGCTCTTTACCGCAGTAATGCACGTGACATATTAATATAGCACATAATGGGAATAAGCGCTTCAAACATAAAAGTAACATTAGGAAAAGGAGTCTCTGCCCCGAAGAGCTTACAATCTAAGCGGTAAGCAAGGAGAACTTTGAGACTGTAGGAGGTAAGGGTGTCATCAAGGGGTGAAGGTCAGTGCATATTAGATGTATAGTATTAGCCAGCGGACCTACCCATATACTTCGTTAATTGTTTATTTAGGTTCTATTGAGTAGCATCCGTACAATAGAACAATATATACTCTGTTTGCTAGCCATATTGTGGATCATATGCATTGTAGAAGTTTATTTTCTTAAAGCTTCTATTTACAGGCTATATAAAGCAGTCATTATCAATGAGGGAAGAAAATTAAATTAATGGTCAAACTTTTTATTTTCCCCAACATCACTTTTGCATATAAAATTTCACAGTGGTTGCTGTTCAATTGGGCATTTGCCATCATATAATTTTGAAATCAGCAGCTTGCCTGTACAAGTAACAGTATGCCAATGTATATTTTACTTGGTAACACAGTATGTACAGTCTGACAAAAGGAACCTTCAGTCTTTCACATAGTCCCTCCCTATATGATGGGTACTATTACAGGCAATCCTCGGTTATCCAGTGGAATCCGTTCTGGAAGGGAGCGTTGGATAGTGAAATTGTTGTGAAGTGAGTCCCATGTTAATCAGTGGCGGTGAGTGTTGGATAATGCATTTCGGCATCGAAAAACGGGCGATAGGGTTGCATTTTAAAGCGTTGGATATGCCCTTCATTGTAAAGTGAAACGTTGGGTAGCGAGGACTACCTGTACAGTAAATCTTTACTACTAAAGTACATTCAGGATATTTATAAGTTTCTGTTTACAGTTGTTTGCCACAGAAGGATGATTGCTCCTTTTAATGTCCTCATTCAGATCAAATCGTGCCTACAATCCTGTTTCAGTGAACTTATATAAAGTTATATAACTTCTATCAAGAAAATCCAAAATAAAGCTGTGCTGTAAACAAAAAATTGTATTTGAGAATTGTATGATAGATCTATGATATCATAGAGATAGATATGATATCAGAAAGATTGATGCTACACGCTGGTGCTGTCTTTAAATGTTTGTACACTGTTGGTAATTTTCTTGCTGCCATCTGCCTGGGAGGGCTCCACGACCTCCTAAAGACAAGTGAGCTCCCATAGGGAGACTCGCCAAATTAAGCATATAAAGATCCCTCTTTCCCTCCCCGCCCACCCCATCTCTCCTCCTTGTCAGCCTCTGCTGAGTCACTCTAAATCACATGACCAACCCATCATGTTCTAGAAACCGGAAGTAATTGGGCCCCTGCCTGGTTACATTGCAACATACTGTCAAATGGGGCATTACTCATTTAACTGTTAAAATCCTCTTTAACCCCTTAGTTGAATATAACTCCCAGAAGGGGGTATACATGTAAAAATATTTATTTTATACTACTGTAAATATGTGCAGATAGTTGAAATGGCCTAACAATGTAAGTTGAACAGACTTTTGTTAGTTGAAATCAATCCTTTCTTAATCTGGGCAAACTTTTGTCTGCTATTTCCAAACGGAGTCATTGCACCACCCAGGAAAATATTGTCAACTGAAGAAAAGTCCCATTTATTTAAATTTACTAGAATATCCATTCTAAGCCCGCCAGCACAGAATGTGCTTGTAACTTTTACATAAAACTGTTTAATAAATACATATTCGGAACTCAATGTTTTCCATACAAACTCGCATTACTATTGAATCACATCAACTATGTTTTTACATACAAAGTAAAAGAGGTACATAGATATCATATAAGGAAACAGTTGTGTGTGCATGTTGTCAATGCTGGAATAAGTGGAAAGGCTTTTAGTAATTGTTATCTCTATACTGTGGGGGGGCGGGGCGGAAACCTAACAACAAAAAACCTCTTTTATAATGTTTCAGATGATGGCTGATCTCATGTTCAGGAAGCAGGATTATGAGCAGGCTGTATTTCACTTTCAACAGCTCTTAGAGCGCAAGCCAGGTATTGCGCAAAAACACCTCTTATATTGTGAGAAATGTCTCTATTTAGCACTTACATAATAGTATGGAGACTAAAAGAACCTGTTTATGAATGCACACAGCAGATGCAGCTATTTTGAAGGAACAATATGTAAAATAAACTTTCATCTAATGCTTAATCATTATTTTTAGATGCACAGTTCACAACTGTTAACAAAATTCATAAATACATGAATATCCATTAGATTTTCTTGTCCGACAGAAAATGGAAATTGATAGAAGATGCTATTCTATAAGGCAGGGGTGCACAAACTTGCTGCGCCGCCCCCCCTGCCTGCCAGCCCCTGTTATCGCGCCCTGCCCCCCCCTTATCGCGCCCTGCCCCCCCCCCTTACCCAAGATCCAGCGTCAAATGACAGTCATGTGACATTATGTGACCCGTGGCATCATTTGAAGTGTGTTGCCATGGCGACATGTTGCCGAAGACAAGGTACTGCAGGAGACCCTGCAGAGGCGTCACTCGATCCGGCATTTCATTTAAATGCCTTGTGGAAGAGCACGGGGCCTCTGCAACCGCCGTATCCCTCCCCCCAACACCCCCCCCCCCCACCCCGAATAATCTTGCGCACCCCTGCTATAATGCACCTTCCGTGTGAATAGACCATAAGGTGTTTTATAAAATAACACCGCTTTGCCTACTCGCTACAAAATCATAGGCATGCCAATTATTCAGTACTCCCTACTTCTGTAAGTAGTACTCTACCTCTCTTACTTACCTACACTTTTTTTTTCAATTCCTTGATTTTTGTATCTGAACTTATCACTTCTGGAGTCTGTCCTGTGCATCTACTACTGTATCAGTTTATAAAAATAAAGTATTTTAATATTTCATGAATCCAGCACCATCCAGTTTCAAAGCATGACCGCATGTCCAGAGCATTATTTTTCTGTTATTGCCTCTTTGTAGAAATTAGGGAGGCTTCTTCCTTCCACTTGTGTAGTTAACTTTTTCCACAAAACAGTATGCAAGTAGCAAAGCATTAGAGAGCTGGCGGTTGAGAAGTTATTACTATAACAAAAATAATAGGATGTATATCTTTCTTTTCCAGGTAATTATGCCACTCTTTCCCGCTTGATTGACCTTTTACGAAGGGCTGGTAAACTTGAAGAAATTCCAAAGTTTCTTGATCTGGCAGAAAATCATTCCTCTAGAGCAAAACTAGAACCAGGATTCCATTACTGCAAAGGACTATACCTCTGGTATGTTATCATGACAAAGTACAAAAACACATGCATACCTCAGCAGAAGGTAGGAACCATTATGCCTACGTATTGTGCGTAGCCCATAGTGCAGGAGTGGCCAACTCCACGCCGCAAGGGCCACCAACAGGTCAAGGTTTCAGGATATCCCTTCAGCACAGGTGGCTCAATCAGTGTTTCAGTCTTTGTAGGGGTGAAGGACTAAAACAAGTAGGACTGCTGCTTTAAAATAAAAATGACACGTTTTCCTCATCTCCCAAGGTACACTGGAGAACCTAATGATGCCCTTCGCCATTTCAATAAAGCCCGCAAGGACAGTGACTGGGGACAAAATGCAGTTTATAACATGATTGAGATCTGTTTGAATCCAGATAATGAAACCGTGGGTGGGGAAGTGTTTGACAATCTTGATGGCGACATGGGGTAAGTTATTTTCTCATTTTAAATCTGCATCTTTGTCCTTTTGTTGGACTAACCATGTACACAATGCTTTGCAGTGCAGATATGCAAAACAGACACACTAGAAAGATAAGAGAAATCTGCTTGTCTTAAAATGTAAACCAAATACCAAACTACGGTAATAATGATACTTACTTCGCAAACCGTGTCCAGCGCTGGCAAAACCAAATAAAAGGCAATGTCTTTGCAGCGCAGGCGAAGTACCAGAAAGTGCATTTACTAAAATGTTTGGACCTGCATCCGTTCCTCTACCTTTTTAAAATTGATTCTGGATAATGATCTGCAAATGAGCATGGGGTGATTTTTGTTCTTTGTACATTTTTGCATATTATTATCCATAATCCTAGTCTTCAATTTACCGTTTTGTATGCTGAATAAAGCAGGTTTGGTGGAGCAGTGGTACTTATGTTTTGTAACTCTTAAACTTAAGCCCTGCAAGCACAAAAAAAAAACCCAGGTCAAAGAGATATTAAGCTTGTTTTTAGTGGTGTGGAAATAAGGTTACATATAGGTTGGTACCTTATTTTGCTGCTGCTCCAGTATATCTCACACATCAATCTGTGTTTTACAAAGTAAGAAAACACCTAGGAAAGAACTACAACACTCAAGTTATGCATTTCACCTCCGGGTAAATCTGACCGAATAATTGTGCTAGTGAAGTTCATTACATTGTGGCATTCGGGTGTCTATAAAGACTATGTGGCATACAGGCGGTCCTCGCAATAAGTCGTTTCACTTTACAATGGACGGCCTATCCGACGCATCATATAATGCAATGCTATTTGGCTGTTTTCCTATACCAAAATGCCTTATTCAACGCTCACCACTGAGAATTAACATGGGGCTCGCTTTACAACACTTTCATTATCCAACGCTACTTTAAGGAACGGATTCCGTTGGATAACCGAGGACTGCCTGAATAAATGATGAGCAGGAGCTTTCTCTTCTCAGGATTACAGAATTCCCGTCCTAGAGCATACAGTACATTTTGTTCTGTAACACAGGGCTGTCAAACGCCTAGGTGTTCAGGATATTTGTAAGAGCGGTGTTTGAGCACACCTGTAGTAAAATGCCTTGTTTTGCACTTTTAGGGGTTTATTCTAGATTAGCCGGGGCTGCTGATCATCCATTTTCAGATGCTATTCCCCACTTACTTCAATAGAGACTTTCGGCCAAAATCGACTATGTGGCCACTTTTGCTGATCTACTGTAGAATAAGCCCCTAAATTTGGATAAACAACTATTTAAGCAATGAAAACAATCCAATGTTATCTTGGTGCCAGTCCCCCTGACACCCGATAGGCTAATATGGAGAAGAAAAAAAAGATTAGCCCACATCCTAATTTAGTAAAACACAACATTTCATCATAATAAACCTTTCTTATTAATGATATCATGCTACATAAATGCCTGCACATCTCTTACCATTTCTAATATTTCATTTAACCCTTTGGGTGTGCTGGGACATAGCTACTATGTCATAGCGCCTGGCCCTCCAGAAGCCCCATGATGTAGTAGCTACGACATAAAATGGCCGCTCGTTTTTCTAGGGGAGATCGCAGCGTAGAATGCAATCTACAAGGAAGAGGAATTGAAGGAGGAAGACTCCTCCCCTTCTGTTCCATCAGTGAGAGCGATCACATGACCGTTTTAGAGAAGCGGTCACATGATCGCAAGTGCCTGAGGAGCCGTGGCTCTTTCAGCATTGTCTTTAATTGCCTATTTTGGCAAATTAACAACAGTTTACAGAAGTCCTAATTTAATTGTTTGTTTCCATGTTCTCTAAGCTCATCCTGTTTCTTTAATTTGGGGGGGGAAGAAAGCTCTCTGACTTGAACACAAAAATGCATTGTAGTCCTTGCCGTTAGCAGATCACCTGGGAGTAGATGGGTGGGGAGATTAAAACAGGTGTGATCGCCATTTTAATACTAATCCAGTTCATGTGTTGTAAACTCACTCGGCAGAAACCGTACTTACAATGTTATAGTTTAGTGGCGTGCTAATCAGGAGTGACCACAAAAGCTAACAGCACAAGATCAGGGCACTTCCTACTTATGATATTCATTGATCTTGTGTGTTTTTGCTTTTAGTGTTTTTGGTCACATCTCAATAGCTCTCCGGTAATTTGTTTATAGTAATTGCAAGTACTATTTTGTACGGGGTCAGCTTTACATTACACGTAGCGGGAATACTGGTAATCACAGTGTGTGTGTCTCTGTAGAAATTCCACTGAAAAGCAAGAATCTGTTCAACTCGCTGTGAGAACTGCCGAGAAGCTCCTTAAAGAACTGAAACCGCAGACTCTTCAAGGACATATACAGCTACGGATTATGGAAAATTACTGCTTACTGGCAACCAAACAGAAAACAAATGTTGAGCGAGCTCTGAATACATTCACAGAGGTGGCAGCTACAGAGGTAAATAATTTTTCCTCGTTTGAATCATGTATACATTTACATTTTACACCATTTTTGAGTGTGAAAACAATCCATGTTTTTTTGCTTTGCCTGGTCCTCCAACATTATGGGGCCCCCTCAGTTCAGGAGATATTTATAGTTTAGCAAGAATAAAAAGTCACAGCCTCCTCTCCCAATGTTGCAATTTTCTATTGGCCACTGGCCTGACCCAGGACAATTTTGTGTCCATCGTGCAATTTATGATGACTCATTTTGTAGCATTAGAGTTTTAACTTTTCTATTGATCTCCATTTATCTTCCCTAGTAAGTAATTGTGTAAAGAAATCTATCTTTATTTCAATTTCTTTCTCTTTGCATAGAAGTTGTTTGTCATGTTCAGTTAACACTATTAATTGGTGGATGGTTTGTTACATAAGGTTACCCCTTTCAGTGATGGACGAGCCTGCAACGCGTTTGCCTTGCAGTTCACTGGCACTGAAAGGGTTCAACCAAAAGTAAAGAGACAGCACATGGTAGCACAAAAGCTAAAAATAAATGGTGAAAAACGGATGGATGCTGAAATGATATTGGTTGATAAACTCTTCGCTAATGGAGGTGTCAATGCAGGCGAAAATAAAGAAAAATAAAATCTGATCAGCGCCAGATGGCACCCGCAGTATATTTGCAGTCTACATTGCCGTGTGTGTGTGTGTGTGTGTGTGTGTGTGTGTGTGTGTGTGTCTACAGTATATGAAACAGTGTTGTCGTTTTGCAGCTCCGAACCATATTGTCTGTGACTCTCACAGATCTGTAATGGTCAATTTCTTGCCGATTTCTGCCATTGTTGCATTTTTGAAAATGTTCACTCTGAATGACCAGTGTAGAAATGATCAAATCTTTAGTTACTGGGAATGTATTTAGTACTTCCTTATTTGCTTTTGTTTTTAAATCGGCTTCCGTTTTAATAGTTGTATTGGTCCTGAGGAAAAATGTATACTTGGTGGAGTGCAATACACCTACCGCACTAGGAAATTCAAATAATTTATCCTTGTTCACCAGTGAAGCCAAATTTGTTTGTGTTTTTTTTTGTTTGTTTGTTTTTTTACCTGTTCCATCAGCTTAAATGTTTTCTATTGCACCTTATGAAATGTAAGGCCGCGGGCCCGCGCTCATGCTTGTCAATGAGCCCCTGCAGCTGCAATGAGAGCGGCTTTAGCAGGGGCTCGCGCACGCTTCCACACGCGTGCGGAGGCGTAGCAGACAATTTTTTTTAGTTTCAGCGCTATGGGGAGCTGAGGGCCGTTCACGTGAGCGGTTCGCCCAATGAGGGCGAACCAGCTCCGTGACGTCACTGGCCCGCCCATAGACACGCCCCAGACGGCGCACGTAGTAAGGCCAAGGAAAGCACCCGCTTTCCCTCAGCCTTCGCGCGCCTCTGCACGGGAGAAATGTCTATAGACTCATCCTTAGACTCCTTTTGTAATGTTTGCTGTAAACTGTATTCATATGTACATAGGGGTTATGGGACTGCAAGTGATTATTCCCACTACAGTATATCCAGATTGTATACACCAGCATGGAAATTATATATTGTACAAGTTATGGTATTCATTATTATTGTGGCAACATTGTGTATCTTATGCATGGAACATGAACAAATGCAATATCTCAATCTTGGTTTTGTACAGTAAAAAGTATCATAATCTGCAAATCACAACAGATAGACTCAGCAAAGTTGTTGTTTGAGGTGTCAAGGCCACAAATGGCTCGTTTGAGTTTTCATCCAACAATTAAAACCTTCATGATGGTTCAATAATGATTCTATCTGTAAAACAATATTTTGTTTTTTCGAGCACACATTAATCTCCCAGAGCTGTATGTATAAAATACTAAAAGGCGAACATTGTTTTTATTTTTTATTTTTAAAATATATTTATACTTGCAGAAGGACCACATCCCAGCACTTCTGGGTATGGCTACTGCTTACATGATCTTGAAACAAACTCCCAGGGCCAGAAATCAATTGAAGCGAATCTCCAAAATGAACTGGAATCCAATAGATGCTGAGGAGTTTGAAAAGAGTTGGTTGCTTCTGGCCGATATTTACATTCAGTCAGGAAAATATGACATGGCAGGTGAACTGCTGAAACGGTGCCTTCGACACAACAGGGTAGGTGTCACAGTTATATGTTTGATCCCTTTCTTTATCATATTAACTTCTCTAGAAATGTTCTACCTTTTTAATAAGGTTACTTCTAAACTAGAGTATGCGGTAGCATGCTGACTTGCTTAACCTGAATACGGAGTAAGTAATATTGCTGCTTTCATTACTTTTACACAATTTGCTTCCTTTTGCCTAATTTGCAGACACCGTTCTTATCAAGAATGGTTCAAATGTAATAGAGCAAAACTTAATATATTCATTGCAAAGTCCAATAAATGTGATCAAAATTAGGCTTTGCCATAATTCACTTTCTAGATATAAAAAAGACTACTTTATGCATCATCAGAAAAACACCTTTTATCAAGCAAAACGCAAAAATAATTCTGAGGGCTTGGTGTTCAATTTCCAGAAGCAATTACGTGGACAATGCATACTGCTTTAGAGTAACTGCTTTCTCATTTGTAGACGGCACTCAAATACAAAAAATCTCGTTAGTATGAAGTTTATGTAGGATCTATATTATTACAATTAAACAGTTTCGAGGCATGAACTAGGGAAAAATAGAGAAGTTGCGCCAAAAAGGAATATCCTACTGTTCAATACGTAACTTCAGTCCTTTCCACAATGCAGTTCCGCTGCCCGAGTCTCTCAGAGGTGATTCACCAGCCTCTGTGTAAATGTACAGTAGAAAAAGGGGGAAGGGTCCTCAGGCGCGTTGTTCTGCTTGTGGCTCCAGGGCGTGTAAAACGTAGGAAATAAAAAAGAGAGAGGGGAACCACAGTGAGAAAACAACTCAATAATCGTATATAACTCACTTCTTCATTCAGGGGGGTAGACAGTGAACATTCAATGTGGGAGGAGACACACTCACATCAGGTGTCTAATCTTGATTAGATGACTTCTCCTCTATATGGGGTGAGATGGGTTGAGGGTGAGGGGATGCCTCCTGGTATCGCAGGGAGCGCTACGTGCAGAGGAATGTGAGCAAGCCACTAAGAACCGATGTTACGCCACAAAGTTACTCGTGTCCGTTACAGAACGCAGACAGGAAGCTGTTACTGTTTGTACAAAGTGTGTCCGAGGCGACTGCCCACCCAGCCCTGTTCCCAGAAGAAGCATGTGATATTATGTATGCGATACCAGGAGGCATCCCCTCACCCTCAACCCATCTCACCCCATATAGAGGAGAAGTCATCTAATCAAGATTAGACACCTGATGTGAGTGTGTCTCCTCCCACATTGAATGTTCACTGTCTACCCCCCTGAATGAAGAAGTGAGTTATATACGATTATTGAGTTGTTTTCTCACTGTGGTTCCCCTCTCTCTTTTTTATTTCCTACGTTTTACACGCCCTGGAGCCACAAGCAGAACAACGCGCCTGAGGACCCTTCCCCCTTTTTCTACTCGAGGCATGAACTGTTGCTTATAACTATCGCACTCAGCAGAACTGTCAAAGACCATTAGAAAGTCGGTGTACAGAGACCTGCCTTTTACTATTACAAGAGAGATGTTATCTTGCTTGTGTTTCTGCTGATAAAACTTCACTACTTTTGCTGTAAACGTTCTTTAACACACTGTATAGTATGCAATGCCAATGTGGTGAGTATTTTAAACACATTGTATACCACTTTACGCTTAACGTGTTGTGGAATATAACACTGCTTGGATATCTTATCAGAAGAAATTGCAGCATCAGGTTGTGACTTTGAAATAACTCGCAGTATGTGATACCTTTTTCTCTGAACAGCATGAACAGTTTACCGGTAGCAGATATCTGGAACAGTTTGAATCGTTCTGTGTTTAATTGTGTAAAGATGAGAAGAAACTTGTGGTTAGGGTATCTGAGGGCTGTGCCATTATCTAACTCTGGTAGCCAAGTCCAGTCCTCGAGAGACCAACACCTGTGCTGAAGCAGGGATATCTTTAAATTCTGACCTGTTGGTGGCCCTTGAGGAGTGGAGTTAGCCACCGCCAGTCCCTTCCAGGACAACTGAATTAATTTTGGTAAAATGTAATGGGATAAATGTAGGTGATTGCATTTTTTATTTTATTGTATTTTTTTTAAGTTCAATATCGCCATTGTACCCAAATGCTCGACCAGGACAGGCAAATTACTTGGCGTTTTTTTTTTTTTTGGTAAACACATTACTGACAAATTAAACTATATTGTGATCTTTATGGGGGAGGAGTGTGGGAAGATAGTGGGCATTAAAGGTTCAGATGTATCAGCCATTATTGTGTCTGCTAACATGTTTTGGCAGGGTCTACAAATTCATATTTCAAATATAACAAACATGTTCATGGGTAGAATAATGGACATTACATCCGTACTTTGACTATATAGTCTCTTTAGTGGCGGAGGAGACTTTGAAGCATCAAATGTGTTGCCCACCTCCAGAATCTCACTTTACTCTGGTTCTATCACTTGCCACAGTCTTAAACAAAGATGCAAGAGCACATTAAAGCTGCAGTTCAGTCAATATCCTGCATGTGTGTTTTTTTTAATAAATCAGTTCTGTAGTAAGAAAAAATACTTTTAGCATTTTCTGTTTTTAAAAAAACAACTTTGAAAGACCATATTTCTTGTATTCTATTTTAACAGCCATTTGCTAAGGCACTGCCCCTTCATGTCCTGTCACAAGCCCTGGCACACCCCTTTGTCAGCCCTGCCCTCCCTCTTGCACATGTCAGTACAGGAGTGCTCATGAATATTCATGAGCTTCCATTGAGTGACAGAAACAGAGGAAAAACATATCCCATATCTAAAGGTGTTGCCAAATTTCGCCGATCAATACATAGAGAACGATTTGACTGGCAGCTATACAGTTCTTTAGGTAATTAGAGATTGCCCACATGAAACTATTGAATTAAAAAAATTAAAAAAAAGACTTAACTGCAGCTTTAATGACTTGGTGTAGTTATTATTTATTATTAAGTGTATTAACATAGTATACGTTTCTAATGTTATTACAGTTCCATAATGGCTTTTAAGGGCTTTATCTTTTAATAGCCCTAGTCTTGTAATTCACTCTTCATTATGTTTACGCCTCTTAATATTTAGCCATCTGTTTTCCTAGTCCTGTTGCAAAGCTTATGAATACATGGGCTACATAATGGAAAAAGAGCAAGCTTATAAAGATGCTGCTAGCAACTATGAGATGGCTTGGAAATACGGAAACCAAACAAACCCAAGTGTGGGTAAGTGCAGAAAAAATTACATTATGGTCTGTGTTTGAAAACAATCTTAAAAAGTTATACAGTCTGGCAGAATTACAAAACAGATTTGATTTTCTAATACTGTAGTTGTCTAGACCTGGGTGGTCCAAATTCACTACTCAGAGGCCACTGAGAGCCAAGTATTTAATATGTAATAAATTGTCACTTGGGTAAATTGTACTTTGGTAGAAGACTGTCATGTGCCTTCCCAATTTACTGATCACATGCATTTTTTTTTGTATTTAGGATATAAACTGGCTTTTAACTACCTGAAAGCAAAGAGATACGTTGATGCAATTGATGTGTGTCACAAGGTAAGCTTTTATAATTAAAGATGCACTGAATGTTTGCAGTTGGTTCACAAAGGATACAATACGGTGTGTGAGAAATTGAAATACTAACCACTGATAATAGAATCTGCCTTACAACTGTTTGATAAAATAAAGACTGGTCATTAGTAAGCAGATTTTGAGACACTTCTTGCCTGCGTAAAATATTTGGTTTATTTTAGTGTTAAAAATGCCTTCAGGAAAGGAACCTTTCATTTAAACAGTGATCCTATGGGAAAACGTGTTGCGCTTTGAGGCCTCGTTCAGGGTGCTGGCTTCGGAGGGAGGGTGTGCTGACGTGCTTGCTGCAGTGAGAAACAAAGTATTCAATTTGAATACTTGTTGTCAGGGTAGCAACTGCCCTGCCTCCGAAGCCAGGAGTTGACGCTGACGACAGTTTCAGTAAACGAAAATTTCGTTTTTTGGAACTGTAGCAGCGTCACAGGGACCCAGGCAGTCAATGAAATCATTCTTCAGAATGATTTCAAGACTGCAACACTGATCCCTGCTCTCTGTCTGTGACCGGGAGGATTAGCATGTGACGTCAAAGACACGCCCACTGAACGACAGAACGCTGGGGCTGTCGGCAGGGGATGATCGGACGTCTCCTACAAAAGTAACGCGCGCTCTCGCGGACGCGCCCCCTCCATATCCCAAAGCAGGCACCCTGAACGAGCCCTAAGACGTTTCACTATCCAACACCATTTTGAGTAACGCATTGTGTCGGATATCCGAGGACTGCCTGTAACTAAAAATGTTCTTCTTTGCTGTCCTTTGCATTTCTTAACTTCATATTTCAAATGTGGGAAGAGGTACAGAAAAAAAAGGGCATGGGAGTGGGGAAAGAGGACTGTAACATGATATAACATTACAATGAACAAAACAGGTGAGTGACAAATTAATTAATCAAATGGATTAGATGCAAGCCTGTTCTCATTTCAATAAACCCTACACAAGCTATACTACCATCAATAATAATTTTAGAAGCTCTAGGACCTAGAGTCTAGGTTCTATCAATATTCACTATTCTGGCAGTATACACTACACAGGCTTAAACGTGCAATCCCAAATAGTTGGCTAGTTTAATTTGTTAAAGGTCTGAGTGGCGGTGTTAGTCAATAAAATGTTTTATGTACCCTTTTCCCACCCTGTCCTCATCAGAGAACCAATAAAGTTGTGAGGAGGCTGTGGCTGTAAAAGCACTTGCTGAACAACATCAGACGAAATGGAGTAGCTAGAGGAAATCAAACCCCTTCAAAATTTAAGTTTAAAAAGTAAAGAACTTGTCAGATTTGGTAGCAATTACCCAGATGGGATCCCTTAAACATGTCATTGGAATTAATTCAATTTGGTCCTAGGAGGGAATGTCCCTTTATGATCAGACCGCATTAGGCTAAGGCCCCGGTCTCTCCGCTGTAACGCGCGCCCGCGCTTTTGGCGGCGCGTTCAGCCGATTCTTCGGTCTGCAGCTCACTGCAGGAGGAGAGACCGGGGGGGCGTGGCGGAGGAGTGACGGGGGCGCGGCCATGACATCACCCGGCAGGTTCGCCCTCATTGGCTGAACCGCCGGGGGGCGTGCCTAATCGCCCGACGCGAGTCCTGCTCTCAATTCTATTGAGAGCAGGAGTAGCTCTCGCGCGCGCGCTGCAACCCCCCCTCGCAGCGGGCCCGGCGCCATTGTGGGGCGGACGCTGTAGTAGGCAGCAGGGGCAAGGCCTTAGGTGGGGCCAGCTAAGGCGATAAAATCTTATGAAACATACAAACAGTACCCCTTAAATAAGTAGTGGTCTATTCCAGGGGTCTCTAAACTCGGTCCTCAAGGGCCGCCAACGGGCCGGCTTTTATGGATATCCCTGTTTCAGCACAGGTGGCTGAATCAGTGGCTCAGTCTTTGAGGACTGTGTTTGGAGACCCCCGGACTCTATTCCATTGACGTAACCAAACTTTTTCTACCTGTGAAACCAGAAGGGGTTAAAGCTTTTTCCACAATTAATTTTAAATCTTGCTGCAAGACATAAAGGACACAATTTCACATAAAGGACAGAATTTCAGTTTTAGACTGGCCTTTAGTTTGGCTGCCCAAGAGAGCAGATAACAGATCAACAGCACTGTACGCAGTACATGCCATTCTAAATGCTTTCTTCCAAAAGGGCTGAATTTTGGGACTCGCCAAATATGTAAGTGTGCCTTGATGTGCGATTAACATTTGATACATCTTTTCTAGTCTGACAGGCAAGAGGTACCACCTAACTAACGCTTGTAGGTTGTTTTTTTGGGGGTGGTTTAGGGGATGAGCAAATTGAGCTTTTAGAAACTTTCCCAAATATACTCAAACTTCCTCGTCCACCTCACTCTGTGGATCCCACTCCCAAGCTTTTAAAATGTTTATCTTTAAAATCTTGCATAATGTGGGCCCTGTAGCTCAGCGGTGCGCAAAGTGGGGGCGCGCCGCTGCGAGGGGGGTGGGGTTTACAGAGGCCCAGCGCGCTTCCCGGCGGCAATTAAATTAATCTGGTTAATGCAGAACTTACTGTAAATTTTTAAAGAGGACAATCTTTGAATTACATGCTCTCCTTTATGAAGTTAAACTCCCCCACCCCACCCCCAGATCTTAAATTATTTTAAGTTGGATCCATGAGCAAATGAGATTGCCCATAATGGATGTAAACGGTGAACACCTAAAACCGCTTTTGTCTCTCACACGCAGACAAACCTATAATTGGGTGAGAGTAAAGGTGTGGAGCTCTGTGCCTCTTTTGGAGCCAAATTACTCAATATAGATTGGCTGACGTTTTGCTAATTGCAATATCTACCCATCTTTATACCCCAAAAGAAATGTGACTGTTGGAGTTGACTCCTCTGAGCAGTCATAAAATATTTTTGTACATTTGGGAGTGCAAGTCCCCTGAACAGGACACAAAAGCAGGGAGCTGTTTATTCCAAACAAAAATTTTAAAAAAAAAAAATAAGTGGGGAATGTCCTCTAGGATCCTAAGTGGCACAAAGGAAAAGGAAGGCTCTGAAAAAGATAAACGCACCCTGGGCCGAAAGTTCATTTTTATGGAAGCAAACGTGCATACCCAGAATATGCAGTAACTACTCCAACATTCTACATTTTAGTGATCGTAAATTACCCATGCCTTTTGTTAAGTGTTAGTTACTTTTTAGTAATATAAATTCCTAAATAACTGAAGCACTGTTAATTTCACTTAAAGTTGAAATTAAGCTTAATTTACTTGTGATGGAATGTTGAGGCCTAGTGCCTTTCGTTTTAATATGTATTGATTTTGGATTCAGACCGAACATGGATTTAAATTGTTTCTTTTTTTTTTTTGCATGGATTTGGAAGAGTTTGGATTTATTTGGATTTATGTTAAGAATGTTATATAACGAATGACATTGTCGTTGAAAAGTGATGTTGCATTCATCACACACAATTTGATGAAACACAGTACGGTGACGGTACAGGGGGATAGGAACGGTAATAAATAATTGACTCAAGCGGCCGTGTGCGAGTCACCACTCTGAAATTGTATCTTTATCTGGTGTCCGGTAGCCTCGGGGTGTTCTCCCACATCAACATGCGCTTGGGTCATGTGTGGGTGTCCTGTGTATGCCACAGATATCCAGAAAAGTATGGGTTAAGATAATATATTTATTCGATGGCTATATAAAAAACAAACAAGGTAAACCACTCACATTGTGGATAAAAACGATGAATATGGCTTTTCCGTTTTCTTGCTGCAAGCTGCTCCGATGTCTGCCGCTCCCGGAGTTCAGGGAAGGCAGCAGTCGCAAGTTGGAAACTACGGCAGCCGTCAGAGTCCAAAAGTGTCCACGCTCATAGGACAACGCATTTTGCACTAATTCGTGCTTCGTCAGGTTCTGCCGGCTGCTGTAGTTTACAACTTGCGACTGCTGCCTTCCCTGAACTCCGGACACAGTGGACAGCGGAGCAGCTTGCAGCAAGAAAACGGAAAAGCCATATTCATCGTTTTTATCCACACTGTGAGTGGTTTACCTTGTTTGTTTTTTATATAGCCATCGAATAAATATATTATCTTAACCCATACTTTTCTGGATATCTGTGGCATATACGGGACACCCACACTTGACCTACTACAAGCACATGTTGATGTGGGAGAACAGCCCGAGGCTACCGGACTCCAGATAAAGATACAATTTCAGAGTGGTGACTCGCACACGGCCGTTTGAGTCAATTATTTATTATTACCATTCCTATCCCCCCGTACCGTCATTACTGCTGCACTTATTGTGAATAGATGTGAAGCACCTAGATTGCATGAATACCACTTGCCGGAGAAGACTGAGAGAAACTGTTTGAAGTAATGACTTGCACATGGCCGTGTAAGTCATTAGTATATTATATCCTTCTCACTCCACCTCCCACCCACTGTGTTCCCCTTTGGCACACAGCATATTACATATACCTTTTGTTTGTATCACACTAGTAGCATAATTTCTGACTACTGTTTGTATATCTTTCTTACTTGTCTTGCGCTCTCCTACTCTGTGTTTCACCATTAACCTAAGGATCATGGGAGATTCTTTATCGGGTCCAGCAGCAGGATACAGCTGGGGCCAGTATTGTAAAATTTGTACTTTCTTTCATATCGGCACCATCTTGTCTATACTGTGTTGATCACATATATTAACAAACATTTCAGTTTGGGAAGCGCCCTAGTCTTTCTTTCATCACACACAATTTGGAAACTAGAAATATTCACATTAGACCATTTTTTATTATTATTATTATTATTATTGCCATTGTTTCTATTTCGGACAAGAAGGCAAGGTGGCAGTAGTGCACACCCCTGTCTCATCCCATAAATCTGAGTTTAAACCTTTGCGCACGCCACGGCATAGTGATTACGTCATGGGGTCTGGCACTCAGAGGCTCAATGACATAGTGGCAATGTCATGCTCAAGGAAAGGGTTTATTTTTTATTGTTTAATTGTTCCCAGCTTGGATCATGTCCTTCATTCCCATGGAGCGCAGGATGTGATCTGCAGTGACGTGAAAATGGAAGAGGACGACTCCTATTCCTTTTCGTGTTACGGGCTGCTGCGGTCATGTGCCGGAGGGGCCGTGGCACTCTGTCAAAGGGGTCATGGTACCACTCACAGGATTGAGTATTGCTTGAGGTAAAGTGTATAACGGACTACATTCAAACTTCTCTCTCAAACCAAGTCTCTCTAGGACAGCAGAAATGAAAGTCCAACTAATGTGGTCAAAGGTTTTTGCTGCACTGAAAGCTAAAAGCAGTAATTGAGATTTAGTCACTTTAGCCTTGTGAAAAATATTTGTACTCTTTCTGGTATTGTCCTTGGTCTATCTGCCCAGCAGAAATCCTGTCTGATCAGGTTGTGTCAGAGAAAGGAGGCCTTACTTCTGAGTTGAACCTGGAGATCAAAGATGACATTCTCTGACTCCTTTTGGTCCTGGTTCTTTTAGTCTAATCTGTATTAGATTGTCCGTCCTCTCGCCCAGGCATGCGATTTCTTGAAAGATTTCTGTTAGAGCCTTTGAAAGAGTGGACTTGATATTCAAAAACAGCTTGTTTAGCTAAGCTTTAGTAGGTGCTTGTTTATCTTCAGAATTTGATGAGGAACGTCACTCTGCACATAGCAAATTTCCATGTTTCTGGGAATATAGCAACTGTCTTGTTTTTATTGTTGCAAGTGTTCCTGACCTGCTTTCAGTTGATGCGTGTAACGCTGTGCTCACCACAAACAAGGCGTGACCGCGAGGCCGAGGTGGGGATTTGGTAAACGCAAATCCACGGATGCATCTGGAGTGTAGATAGGTCGAGGTAGTCGGGTCGGGGTAGGAGAGGTCAGGATGGTCAGTGATATCTGCCGAGGTCTGGATTTGAGAGGTACGGATTGTTGCAGGTACTTTAGCCACGGTCGTGATTGGAGAGGTGTGGATCGTCGTGGGTAAGCCGGGGTCAGGAGCGGAGATGTACGAATTGTCGTTGGTAAGCCAGTCCATGAGCAGAGAAGTGCGGAATACAAAAACAAGCAAAGTCAGGCAACACAGGACAAGACAGGCAAGGCTCACGGGGCAAGACTGCAGTGAACACAGTGCACATAAACGAGGTTATGCTCAGCCAATGTGCCAGAGGGCAGGCTGAGCATATAAGGCAGAACGGTCCAATGAGCTGGAAGCATTCTCAGGAGTATGCCTGGCTGTGGTTGGCTGAGAGAGGCAGCACAGGTGTATCCCTTTAGACA
The DNA here is from genome assembly GCF_040206685.1 of Ascaphus truei. Taxonomy (NCBI): domain Eukaryota; kingdom Metazoa; phylum Chordata; class Amphibia; order Anura; family Ascaphidae; genus Ascaphus; species Ascaphus truei. The sequence goes on from NC_134489.1 coordinate 78,989,092, forward strand.
GGAACAGAGGAGACACTGTGCGCGGGTGCCGCGGGACGATGACGTGAGCGAAGCCCAGAGGCGGGGACAGCGGGAATGGCACTTAGTGCCGAGTGCGGTCCGCACGCGCCCCTAGAAGGAACGCTGCCATTCGCTGGTCCACGAGATGCGCCGCAGGAGGCAGGACACCTGATCGCGGGTCTAGGTAGGCTAAGAGCATACCGCGGAGGGCGCGAATGACGGATCCTTACAATGCGGCATGGGTGAAGTTTAACAAGATAGTCCAATAAAACAAATTATATGAAAATGTGACACAGTATTTATGCTTTTTCCCACTGGGGTGCAGCAAAGCTATCATTTCAAGTGATCATGTTCCAACACTATGTGCATTCGACCTCCATTACATTACGTTTTAATAACAAATTTCAACTTCAGCTCTCTTACAAACGTGATGCATGGACTAGTGTACAAAAGACTTTGAATTGCTGAAGTATAGACCGCCTACGCTATCCCCTTTTATCGTTACATTTTATCTCTAACCCTTTTTATTACTAATCTAAATTCCCCTGTACTACAATGGTTGTAATAATTTGAGTATATCTAAATGTAACATGGTAGCTATTCATGCAATAATTTGCACTTAAGAATAATAGAATTGTGAATCATATGTTCCATTAGAAATGACAATCAACATATCACTTGTGGTGGGTTTTTTTTCTTTCTTTTTCAAGAACATTTCCCTAGAAACTTATCTTGTAAATACCATTTCTATTTTAAAAGTAATGGGCAAAATAAAGTGTTTAAATCAGTACACTCACAGGCTTTCAAACCCATTTTGTTTGTCAGTTTATTTTTTTAGGATTTATAACGAATATAGTTTAATGTCCAGTATAAACAGGAAGAATTATAGGGCACTACGGCCCTTTACCTGTTGACTTGTGGGGACATTCACAGCATCTGTGGCGTGCAATCCGTCCGTGTAGAAGATCCAAGGTAGTAATGTGCAAAACAGAGCACAGCCAGCGACTTTCAGCTTTGAAAAAAAAGGAAAAAATGCAAGGCAAACTCCAAAATAGCAGATCAAAATGTAATTGCAAGCTTCAAGCAATACATGGACTACATGAACGCACCTATGCGTTTCATGCAACAGCACTTTATCAAGTGCTACACATTTACCTTGATAAAGTGCTGTTGCATGAAACGCGTAGGTGCGTTCATGTAGTCCATGTATTGCTTGAAGCTTGCAATTAAATTTTGATTTGCTATTTTGGAGTTTGCCTTGGATTTTTTTCAAAGCTGAAAGTCGCTGGCTGTGCTTTGTTTTGCACATTACTACCTTGTTCCTGGATAATGCCCGATATATTTGTATTTTTGAATGTTAATTAATTGAATATCAAATCTTGTAATGTATAATGTTCTATCCCTATTGCAGAATATTTGAATGGGGTAGTAGAAAAGGTTATCTGCTTTGTCAATGAAGGGACATCTATTGGGCACTATTGATGTCAATATTCTGTGCACTCATTTTTCTGTATGTATATACTGCATGTGCAAAACAGGACTAGCTTAAATATATGCTATTTATTATCACTTTATTTTATTCTTTCTGCAGGTTTTAGAACTTCATCCAAATTACCCGAAAATAAGAAAGGATATACTTGACAAATGCAGAGCTGCATTAAGGACATGAAGTGTTGAAGATGGTGAAAAAAACCTATATACCTATTTATTTAGCCTGGTTCTAAAAGTTTAAAAAGATTAATTCTAACTTTTGTGACTCTCAAACATAATTCATTGCTGCTTAGTCATCTTGATCAGCATGTTGAAAATACTGGACCTACCAATAATGATAAAAATCAATCTATTTATGGCAAATACAATATGTAATGTCCAGATGTAAGTGTAATGTAATGTCATGCTCAATATCTCAGACCACTAGTGGTCTGCAGATTAGATTGACGACCCTTGAGTTAACTTATTTATTCTATGGCATTATTCAGTATGCCTTAAAGCTTCTTCCTGGTGCTGGAAAAGATCTCCACTCAAATGAATGAAACTATAATCTTCTCCAGCTAAATTCTTAGTTTAACTGCAATACATGCAAGGAAACACAATTCAATTCACCCTGTCAATTTAATGAATAATCCCCTACGGCCTAGATTCACTAAACTTTGTTAAACTTTAGTTAATATTGCAGGTGGTAAATAGGGGGGTATGTAGCAGGATTTGTTGGAAAATCCTATGGTACAGAATTATTTTACAGCAAAAAAGACAGAGTAAACGCACATCTACATTACGGAAATCCAACATTTCATTAACCCTCTCTTATAACTTATATCATGCTGCATAAAATCTGACACGTCTACCGCTTTCAAATTGGGGCCTAAGAATCTAAAAGCAAATGATCACTGTACATCCAAATTCACTGAAACCCTGCATTTCATTATTGAGCATTTTTTATTATCATTATTGCTTATGTCATTCTACTTAAAAGCCTACACATTTTACTCGTGTCAATTTAGGTTTTAGTTGCATACAGTATATAACCCTCCTTAGACTGATTTCTTCGCTACGGTGGGGGCTCAAGTCCTACATCCTGTTATAACCGTGCAATACCCTGTGCTGGACACATAGCCCAAAGGTCAGACAATAGAACACGACACTAGGCATTGAATAACAAAACGTATTTATATAAACCCCTTATTGCCACAGATATACAGACATAACCTTGATCCTGAATCAGAGGATGATACACCTACTATTACTGTATTTTTAAAAGCAGTTATGTACCAATATCTCTTCCAAGTTCCCACAACCTTGTGTTATGAGGGGCCTGTGTGTTGGTGCCGGGACAATGTTGGAGCTCTTAGTAACTGTGTAATGGTGGCAGACCTGTTCTTCGCAAAGCCTTCAGTACCCTTGTCAGTAACTGAGGATCCCCTTGTTCTTTAAGCACGACACCGGTAACCCGATTGGTTGTTGATCGTCCCAACCGCCAACACCCTGCTGCAGCTGGAAGTTGTAGTTTCCTATTGCAGCCAGGAAGTAGTATACAGTATGAGAAAGCTGCCTCCACTTTAAAGGGGTTACACTTATTTTGGCCAAAGTATGATCATCTTGCCCACAATGCCAGAGTGTAACCCCAGGTCACGCAAGTCCCAATTGGTAATTTCATTATGTATTTTTTTTTTTTAACAAGAGGCATTCAGCTCCATGGACATGGTAAAAAAAATAATAATAATAAGATTACAAGTTATGACTTTCTTGGTCTGCGATTTACATAGCATGGTGGGAAAGATAATCATACTTTGGCCAAAATAAGTAATTAAAACCCCAATGTACATGAAATAATAGGAATGGGTAAGGCCCCGCTCACACAGCGCGCTACACGACGTGCGTGCGCTCGTCACATATTCCTGGCGGCCAATGGTAGTGTTCAGTATTGAAACTACCATTGGCTGCACAGTACGGCGTCGACGCTGCTGCAGTAGCGGGAGTCTTTTCAATCTGTGATCTCTGGCTGCAGCAGTGTGATGTCAATTTCAGCAGCCAATCAAGTTCCAGACGTTTACATTGATTGGCTGCTGAAATTGACCTGCGTTTCGGCGGAGACCCTAGCAGCTTCATGCCTGGCTTTGGATATGGACATTGTGGCTACAATTATGGACTTCAACTGCAGAACTTCCACCAGCATCACCCAGGGGCCAACTTCTCTTTCCAACCAACACATTGCCCTATACCCCCACCAGCCTCCGTGTTCTCCAGCCTGCCTACTTTCATTGGCAACGAGCTGGGAAGAAAGTCCTTCTACTCCCAGCTGAGTCCCACTTTGCCAATCCTGCAGACTCTAAAGACAGACAACCAGAGCAGACCCTCCTTTTCCATAAACAATATTATAGGGGGATCTGCCCCATTAAGTACCCCCACTTTACCCTACACATCCCAAACTGGGAGCCAGCCACAAGTGATTGTAATGTTAACCCCCTTCCTTGGCTCCAATGCAAAACCATTTAAACTTGAAAAGTAAATCACAGATCTTAACAGCTGTCATTTTTAAAAACAAATGTCTCATCCTGTGTGTTTAAGGTAGGAATTATCTTTTTTTTTTTATATATATATATATATACACAGACCATTGGACTTTATCCACAAACTTCTAAACTTCTTATGGTCATTTCCCTTTGAGAGAACGTTATTAAAAAATCTACACACACGCACTCGCACGCTCTCACACACACACACGCTCTCACACACACACACGCTCTCACACACACTTCCTGGATGCCGCCTTGTTGAATCATTCCGTCTGCTGGGGATGATCACACATCGCAAAGCAGACAGAGGCGCGCGCACGCTGCGTCACAAAGTCCCCAGTGTGAACGCTGCCTAAATGTGAAGGTTCTTATGCAGCATGACAAGTCGTAAAAAAGGGTTTCGATGAATTTGGATGTACGTTGATCTTGTGATTTTAGCTTTTTTGGTCGCACCAACAGCACTTCAGTAAATGCTAAAAAAATAAACATTTTAAGTGCTGTTTGTACTGGGTGAGCTTACCAAAAATAACACATGAAAACAAAATAATTTAACTTTTGACTCCTGAGGCTGCCAATGCAGTCCAAAGGAATGCCTTCAGGCACCAAAGTGATTTACATACAACATAAATACACTACAAATAAAACAGAAAAACTAGAACAGCCATATGTTAAAGGGCAATTTCCTCTTGCCCATATTTAGTTTGATTTTAATAAATGCAGCAGTTCCTTGCCTTTCCACAATAATATCTAAAACATACAGAACACCTACAAGCTCATATTGAACCCCCAAAATACCCACAATATATATATAAGCATATAAGTTTCACAGAGGAGTGCTACTGAGCATGGCTATATATATATATATATATATATATATATATATATATATATATAAAACCAGAGACATAACATAAAACACAGACAAAGCTCAATGCACATCCAGAAAAACTTATATACGGTACAGTGCCTAAATATACATGTATAAATAACTAATAAATAAAATGGTCATTTAGTTTAACATTTTGGCCAAATTGTTGTAAGCCCCTGAGCCAACTGCACGGCAGACCATGTTTCAAGGGTCCCTACACTAATATAGATTCTTAATAACATGTGCATTGCCAGGAAGAATGATTTATAATAAATCTGTCAATATTAGTTGCAAAAGTTCTAAGTCTGATTGAAGCTTTTATTAACCTGTACATTACCAGGAAAAGCACTCTGTAATAGATTTGTCACAATCACACTGTAAGCAGGCAAGTTCCCCTGATAGTGGGAGATGCCATGGAGTGAGCTTTTAACCATTTAAATGTGGGAGGGAGTGAGCTTCAATTAGGTAGGAGGTTGCCACCCTCCAATCAGCTAAGACTAGCTGAACAAGAATTATAAAACATACAGAACACCTACAGGCTCATATTGAACCCCCAAAATACCCACAACATATATATATATAAGCATATAAGTTTCACAGAGGAGTGCTACTGAGCATGGCAATATATATATTTAAAACCAGAGACATAACATAAAACTTATATACGGTACAGTGCCTAAATATACATGTATAAATAACTAATAACTAATAAATAAAATGGTCATTTTATTTATTTATACATGTATATTTAGGCACTGTACCGTATATAAGTTTTTCTGGATGTGCATTGAGCTTTGTCTGTGTTTTATGTTATGTCTCTGGTTTTAAACACAATAATATCTAAGCTGCTGATCACTCTGCTCTCCTGTGATCGATCTGTGAAGATTCTGCTTCCCAGGACACGCAATATTGCTGCCTATTTCAAAGGCAGACATGGTATAGCTTGCTAAATAGTTGCTATAGCAACCAAAGGAAGTGTAATACATAAAAAATGGAAATGAAAAAAAATGCAGGAATTATATAATACTACACAACAGATTAAAAAAAACAAAAAAAAAACTGCCATGGCCCTTCCAGCAAAACTTGATAATTTGACCGAACCTTAGAGTGGTCACGTAATCGGGCACCACTTCATATGGAAACGGAAGAGTCCTCTTTAATTTCCCTGCATTACAGATTGGAGCACAGGTCGCAATCTCCCCTAGAAAATGAGCACTCTGTGGGCATGGGACCCATTAATATAGTGGCTATGTCATGGGGCACCCAAAAGGTTAAGCCTTTAGTAGCCCAAGTGGCCACGTAGTCATGGGGTGATCATGAGTAGCTGACCACTTGGGTTTATAAAAGGTTAATATAGAATTATTCTGCAATCCTAATTTGGGGTGTTTTTATTACCAGTTCTAGGTTGGCTAGTTTGTGTGTCCGTGTCCTTATATGCATATATGCATAGGCAAGATGAGCTTAATGCCAGACTGGGGTAGTTGATAAAAATTTGCCACTATTTTTATTTTTATTATTTTACTTTATCCTGATATTTCCCAAGCATTGGAGTTAAGTGAATTGGTAATTTGGTGTTAATTACTCATTTACATTGTGGATAAATTAACTGACTTTGCATAAAATAATGCATATATTACCAATAATACACTAATGAATTACTTGGGGGGGGGGGGGAATCTAAAGTGGTTATTTACAATGCGGTGAAGTGGTTGCGAACAGAAAAAAAAAACATTTGCTTAAGTGGGGCTATTACCTTCCATGTCTTCTAAGCCAGGCGTGGGCAAACATTTCTTCCTGCGGCCCCCTTGCTGGCAACCCAACGTCGTGTGAACCCACGGTGTCATATGACGCCAGGTTTCCATGGAATTGCGTCGCTGGAAGCCAAGGTAAGTGAAGTTACAGAGGCCTCACACGGTCCCCCGGCATTTAATTTTAATGCCTTCGGGGAAGTGCAGGGCCTCTAACTGCCGTGCCTGCTCCCCAATTTGCACACCCCTGTTCTAAGCAACCACAAGAGATTCACCGTATACTGTAACAAGAAGCCTGTGTGGAGGACCTGTGAATTTCTGTTTGTCCAGAAGAGGGTACTATTGCATTTTAGAAGTTGTGAATTAGGTACACTGCCCATTAACCTTTATTTTGTATTATGAATGAACTCTATCTGAAACGAAAAATGATTTCAAGATGAGTGCATACTGTTAAAGTGCTTCTATAATATCATTGGTTCTGTTACTAGTAAATTGTCAGATATTCTAATTCGTCCATGGTGAATCAATTTTTTGTAGCAACAAGCAACACTTGAGTTATTCAAATATGTCTATATACTGAATGTGTGTTTAAAAAAAAAATAATGCATATGAAAAATTGCTTCGAATTCTAAAAGAAATAAAAATTGTGTACATTGAATTGCCTTTATTGTATGTTAAACTGTAAAGAAGCATTTATTTATTGTAAATCTAATGCATACATTAATGGATGAATGACAGTTTATTAATAGTATTACCAGGTTTTGAAAATAGCATCTGCCTAATCTATATAAATCCCTAATTTTTTTTTTTTTTTTTTTTTTTGCTCTGCTTGTTATGCTTTTGTTGGTCCTAACCAAGTCACGTTTATAACGGACTGACACACTTCCGACAACATTTAGAAAGTCACAAATTTAAATACATAGAGCGAAGGCCCTTAATATCCCATCTATGTTGTTACTTTTAGATGTGAAAAAAGTATTTGATAGGGTTGAATGAACCCTAGCTGTTTAAAACCCTTCATGCTTTTGGTTTGAAAGTAAATATCCTAAAATTAATTGGGGTGTTGCAAGGTTCCCCCTAAGCAGCTGTAAGAAGCTCCAGCTTTGCATCTAATCCAGGGGGCGCACACTTTTTTCCCTGCGCCCCCCCTGCCGGATGTCCTCTCAGCGCACCCTCCTCCACCCGGCGTCTGGGCGTCATGACCCCATGGCGTCATTTGACGCCGCGTTGCCATGGCGATGCGTCTCCAGGTGCCGGCTGAATCAAGGTAAGTATTGTTTACAGAGGCCCTGCAGCTCCCCCAGCACTTAATTTAAGTGCCTTCGGGAAGCGCACGGGGCCTCTGTAAACCCTACACCCCCTGCCGGTAATCTCACGCCCCCCAGTTTGCGTACCACTGATCAAATCCATTCAAGATACAAAATGGCATGCGGCAGGGCTGCTCCCTGTCCCCATTTATTTTGCATAGAACCTCTTGCTTTAACAATAAGGAAAGACTCATACCTGAGGCATTCACAACGAAAAGCAGGCATACAAGGCCAGTCTCTGCAGACGACATCCTGCTCACTGTAATGAAACCCTTCACGGCTCTACTGAACCTCTGACGTTCTCGCCAAATGTTTGGACAGATGCCTTCAATGTAAATCACTCTAAATTGGAAGCTTTAAAAATGAACCTTCCCAAGAAAGTGGTCAAATGGCTATCCTTAATTTTCAACTTCCAATGGCAGCAGAAATCTTTAACTTTGAGGTAAACATAACACTTGGGGTGTCTGCTGAAAAGGCTGCTGCCCTGAAACGTTATTGCTCTATTTTTTCTTGTCTTGTATCAAGCTCGAAGTATATTATGCTACAAAAATAAACTGCTTTATTTTCTTGTGTGCTGCATACAAACTTTCTGGTTCATGTACAGTACACATAAATTCCTTTAGCTCCTGTTAAGAATACTATATAAAGTTATATAAATCTCTTAAAGATCTAAGAGACTAGATTTTAACTAGAACTATAGAGTCTTAACATTTCCTGGATTGGTAAAATCTATTCAGTTAAAATTTTCTATTGCCAAAAATACTTTACCTGTTTAGAGCACTTCCTATTGATTTTAAGAACCAGATATCTTAGCCCTGCAGAAGGCAATCAACTTTAGATGGGGAGGTACGAAAGCGAGAGTTTCAGGCAGATTTTAGTTAGACGAGGGGCTTGGAGGGGGATGGATTGTCTGTGCACTGCCTGTGGACATACTATAGAGCAGCACAAGAATCTCAGTTATCAAGATAGCATGTTTGCCAAGGTTCGTCAGGTGGGTGAAAATAGAAAAGGACAGAGTAGCGCTTTATAACGAAGCTTTAATGTGAGCTCCAAAAGCAAAATATAAACCTATTGATCAGTCTTTGGATCTGGGACTTAACAGAGGATAGACCAGCTTCAAAGCCATAATAATTCCACACTACTTTTTTGTAATGTCCTGTTTTAAACCGGGCATGGACCCGACAATTTAATTGATGGATCAAAGAAAATATCAAGAGTTCAAAAGACTTTATTACTTGGGATCATGTTAAATATTCTGTGTAATTAAGGAAACAATATAATATCCAAAGTTCAGAACTTTTCAGATATGTGCAATTACGACATTTCAATTTTCAGTACTTTAATAGTAAAGTTTCAAATTCTGAAACTTTAAGCACATTTGCAGGGCTTCCCCCTTAAGCAATGGACTAATCTCATATTGTCAACAAATGTCACCTGAAATTGATCAGATAAGTATGTGTGTCACGTATGGCACACCTGTGAGCACGTGACCTGTATATGGGACAAGGGTTAATATACAGCTTTCAAGCTGGCCCACTTTTCAGCTTTGACAAGGTTCCTCAAATTAATAATATCTCCCCTTACCCCTGTCCCAATATACCATGTTACATAAGTGAGCATGTGTCTTATATATGCAACAAGGGTTAATTCACATGGCTTCTCTAACCAACTCACCTTTCTCCTCCGCAAGATACTTCCAATGAGTTAATATTAACCCCTTACTCAATTGCAATCCTATATACGCTCCACCACCTGAGAAATTATGCAAAATATGTAAATTAATATATCTACCAGGGTCTCAGGTCCCTGTTTATTATAGAAAACGATGTACCTAACACACCTGTTGTTGCAAAATATGTCCGAAAATGTAAATACTTTCCAGAGCATGCAACAGTTTGTTCAGAGCCCCAAAGCATTACTTAAAGAATTGTTTAATATATAAAAATACAGTACTTCAGATTACAGAAAAAGATAATTACAAGAATATACAATTACAGTAAATGCAGAACAGTTTATTAAAATAACAGGATAAAACATAAATCCCTATACAGTATGTTACCATGTCATAGGTTTTCCCCCCAGAGAGTTTATGGCATAGAAATATGAAAATTGTATGTCTTTATTTAAATAGCGCTAAAGGTGTACTCAGCCCTTCACAAAGCATACATTACAGGGAATTATAATAACAAATAAGCGCAGCAAAATCGGACAATAGGAAAGGAAATCCCTGCCCTGAAGAGCTTACAATCTAAGTGGTATGATGGGAAACTTGCAGACAGCAGGTTAAGGAATACGTGCTGTAGATGGCAATGCTTTGTCACAATGGTTGGTAGGAGTGACTGAATGTGGGACAATAGCCATGAGTGCAGGCTATTGGGATATCTGATTTGTGAGGTGAGTTTTAAGGTTACTCAGTATTAAATGAGAAAATGTAGGTTAACGCCATTATCAGGGGAAAAGGTGGCAAGAAGGCATGGATGAGAGCAGGTGTGTACATGGCTGGGTCAAGGATTAGCAGAGATATCCCCAGCAGCAGGAAGGAGTAGATAGAGGTTGTGAATAGAGAATTTGTGGGGTGCTTTTTATTGAGGGGGTAAAGAAGTTGTTGGTAAAGGGGTGTATAAATAATGGTGCAGTGTATGGGCACAGGTGGCGGAGAGGAGAGGTGAAGAAATGTGGATAGGAGGGGAGTGGGGAAGTTGAAGAGAACAGAAACATTTACAAAGGAGTGAGAAAACATTAAACAGAAAAGCAATAGGGAGGGAAAGTGCACGTGTTTAGTCCAAAACACACCTATTGAATTCTGCCTTTCATAATACCTTGCTAAGACTTATGTACTATATTTTCCCCCCATTGAAACCACATAAGCCCACACCTGTTGTAAATCAGCTGCTAGGTTGACTGTTTTACAACAGCGAACAAAAACCCTGCTCTGAAAAAGGCGTTTAAAATATTGACTCAATATATAAACGCTCATAATAACTTAATTTCCCCAATACTTAGACAGATTCAGGCTATAATGATGGATGTGACAAGACTAATTTTGACCATCTTTTGCCTAAATTTGACTGACAAAAGGATGTCTGTCCTTGGCACTTCCTACTCACATTGTGCGTGGCATAATTGCAACGATTACAGATATCTGAACATTATACTCTAGCGTAGAGGTTGTCACCGAATATCCTAATTGTTTAATAAAGTCCTCCAACTAAGTTGTGACCTGGGTCGCCTCTCTCTGGGATGCACCAGTAATTATTCAGGAACATTTTGTTTTCTTTGAGGCTGACAGAATCGTATCTGGCTATCGTTTACTGCCTTCTAAATGACACACGTCACTTTTAGTGATGGCGTTCCTCCAATTAAGTCCCCTGAAGATCAGCAAAGACACAGAAAAAGTCTTGACCTGCCATAAACCCAATATATTGTATTTTTTAAAACTGTAGCTAGATTAACCCCTGAAGCACCAGATTTATTAAAAGACTTAATATCTCATGATATTATCATGACAATATGCAACAATGGAAAGAGATTTTAATTAATTGGTTGAGAGAGAATCGTGGCAGGATATTTGGTAACGAGAATCGTGGCAGGATATTTGGTAACGAGTATCTAAGACCTCTAAACATCGTTATGGAAGAAAATGGGTACAAATTGCTGTACCGTTGGTACTTATCACACCAAAAATTAAATTTACTATATGCCCAGTGTTTGCCATTATGCTTTAGAGCAGAGCTGCGCTAAGTGGGGTGTGTGAGATTTTTCTGGGGCGATGTGGCGGTTGCAGAGACCCTGCACGCTTCCCCAAGGCATTTCAATTAAATGCCGGAGGATCGCGTGAGGCCTCTGCAACATCAACTTACCTTGACTCTGCCGGCGTCAGGACTTGTCTCCATGGCAACGGGTCATCAAATGACGCTGCAGGGTCATGTGATGTCTCACGATGGCAACGCTGCGGGTCATGTGTGACCCCACGGCGTCATTTGACGCCGCATCAAAGCAGGGGGGGGACGCGAGCACCACAGGAGGCAAAGCAGGGGACGCAGCAGCAAAAGTTTGCGTTTCCCTGCTTTAGAGGATGTAGGCAAATAGGTTCCCTGGAACATATATGGTGGACTTGTGTCTCCCTGGAATCTACTCTCGTAAATAACTTGCTTGATATTCATCTTAAGCTGGATCCCTGGTCAGCACTTCTAAACAAACACATCAAAGTTACGAGAAATTAACCAAAATTATTACGCACATAATTGCAGCCACCAAGCGCTGTGTAGCGGCTTCCTGGAAGCAACGAGCCTCCTGCTTCAAGCTGTTAAGAATGAAATATGGCTAATCCTCAATTACAAAAAATAAAAAAAATGGAATTGTTATTTACCAACTACTGACCTTATCTGTTTTTTTGTTCAATTCATTGCATCAGTGTGCCCTTCTTATGTAATGTATTTCATGTGTCTCAACTGTTTGTGATACTCCCTTTTTTTTAACCCTCTCCCAATTTTCTTTTGTACCCCAACATATTGTTTAAAACGGATCAAATTTAAAGTTCAAATAAAAACACAAAAAAAGCTGAATAAAAATGGTAAAGTGCCAGAACTTTGTTCTTATATAATAGCATGTTCTTGAATAGTGCTGCTAGTTTTATGTAGCGCTTTACAGAGACATTTTGCAGGCACAGATCCCTGCCCCGTGGAGCTTACAATCTATGTTTTTGGTGCCTGAGGCACAGGGAGATAAAGTGACTTGCCCAAGGTCACAAGGAGTCGACAGCGGGAATTGGACCAGGCTCCCCTGCTCAGTGCCAGTCAGTGTCTTTACTCACTGAGCCACTCCCTCTCCCTACTGAGCCGCTCCCTCTCCCTACTGAGCCGCTCCCTCTCCCTACTGAGCCACTCCCTCTGTTCCATTATATTTCTTGTACAAAGTGATATATCCGTAATTATTTTTTAAATTAATTTTAAAAGTTCCTCCCAAACTTGATTTTCAGCTTCTGAAATCAATTAATATAAAGTCAGCTTCCGGTGAATTAGTATCTTTTTGTTGTCCTCTTAAATCTGAACAATATTTTTCCAGTGACATAGTGCTCTGGGTGTGTACTACTTTAAAGGTAAGCTGGCAATAGATGGGTGTTTGCTAAACTTTCACTGCGTATCTGTGTTGACAAAGGTGAACAAATATCCTGGTTGGGCTTGGCTCTCCACCACTTGGCTTCTTATGTACAGTAGATGGCCCTGTTAATAAGGAAATGGTTTCTCTGGTAGGTAAGATACTATAAAGGTTCAATAAAACAACTATTGTACTATAAAATCCCTTTACTTATGGGCAAAGCATGTCAGTCATATCTGAAACATCAGGACACTGGTCCATGCTGTCATGAATGATGCATCTGGTTTTCCTGGGGATGTGGACTCCCATATGACTTGCTATTTATCAGAGTAGTGCTACATTACATTATTATTCAATTGTATAATCTGCGACTTGACCTGTGGGACTTAGCACAAAGTGATACACGTTTCTAACCCAAAATACAAACTCAACACTGATAAAAACAGGTCTCTAGAGAACAAAGCCGCTGAATGAAAAGATGTTTGTAATACACATACCACCATACACCATGTTCTCGATCATAAATGTATCGTTCTGATTGAATTACCCTTAAGGCTAATAAACGTCTTAAGAAATTTTTTTACATTTATGGTTTCTTTGTTGTTGTAATTATATTTAGTCAGCTGTTGTGGCAATTTTTTTTTCCATTAAAACCCTTCTAAGCATACTGTTAACATTAGCTTCCATACAATGCTGTGTAAAGGCATTAGGAAATGCCCAATACCTTAGCTCATTTGTTTAAATAAAATCTCCATCTTTTATCATTTAAACCAGAAACGGTGTTCAGTACTAAGTGGAAATCATTTTGGAGACATTATCTTGCATGGTAAAAATGAATCCCAATGTTTTTGCTGTTCTCAATAACCTTAAAATTTTTATTATCGGTCTCCTTATTTACTATATAGTGCCCACAGTGTACTCATGGGATCGAGAGGGCATGAGGCAGAGCAGGGGTGCAGGATTTTTTTGTGGAGGTGCGGCGTTTACAGAGGCCCCCGTACTCTTCCCCACAACATTTAAATGAAATGCCAGGGTAGGCGTGAGGCCTCTGTAGCTCCCTCTTACCTGCTCAGCCGCGGGGTCAAATGGATGGCATGACGTGACATCGCATGATACTGCCGATGTTAGAGAGCTGTTAAGGGGAGGCCGGGGGGGGGCACAACAGAAATGTTTGCACATGTGAGGTAGAGGGAGAAGAGAAAATCAGCTTAGAAACAACCAACTCTAACAGCAGAAAGGGTATCAGGATTGGAAGGAGGTGGTATATAAAGAAGCAGAGGAGAGGGAAGAGCCAGAAAGTGTCTCATTGTGGATAGCATCCACCTTGTCTTTAAAGTGGTCAACAAAGGCTTGAAGGGAAGGTGGAGTGTGGGCGAAAGAGAGCCCACCATAGGAGACTGCAGCCTTCCTAGCAGATACATGTTGTGAGAGCCAGGTTTCTGTTACATCACAAAGTGTGAGAGCAGAAAAGGTTGTGTACAGCCAGAGCCTTGTGGTCAGAGAACGGACATTACATAGGGCACAGGAGAATACTGTAGAAGAGAAGTGAAACAAGGAATACTGATGAATACTGTAGTGCCGACGATTATTCTAAAACAAATCTGGGGCAATCACCAACAAGACCCAGGTACATGCTGCAACATTTCAGTGACATTTCTGCAGACAGACTAATGGCCCATCGGATTAACAGCAGGGGTCCCTGGCAGTCCCATTCAAACTGAATGGGTCTGCCAGGGACCCCTGCTGTGTTAATCCGCTGGGCCATTAGTCTGCAGAAATGTTGCAGCATGTACCCAGCATGTACCTGGGTCTTGTTGGTGATAGCCCCAGATTTTCCAAGGCAAGTTTAAGGCAAGTTTTAGAATACTCGTTGGCGCACCTGTAGGTATTAAGTTAGATGTGTTAACAACTTTTAATGGGGAGGGAGAGGAAGGTGTGGGTGAGAGCAGGTGTGTATATGGCCAGGTCCAGAATTAGGAGAGATCACCACCAGCAAGGAGTAGTAGTGAGAGAGAAAGGAGGTGAAGATTTGTGGGATGGGGTTACTGAGAAGTGCAGAAGTAGCAAGGCTAGAGGTTTGTAAATAGTGGTGCAGTGTCTGGGCAAAGACATAGGGAAGGAGAGATGAAATGTAGATTAAACGAAGGAAAGTGGGGAAGGTAGAGAGAATTAAAAAATGTACAAAAGGCGTGAGGAAACTGCCAACAGAAAAAGCAATCGGGAGGGCATATTGGGGATACAAATAGGGATAGAGAGGCAGTAGGTGAAAGTTCACAGATATTCCAGGATATGAGGTGTGTAATTTGAGAGATGTATAAATCAGGCTTGAGAAGGTGGAGTAGCACTGGAGGTTAGACTGGCATATAAAGTTAGTGTTTCAGTTATGCATAAATTGTCAGAGCATTTTTTTTAAAGTCTAAATCTAATATTTATTTTCTTGTTCACCTCCTGTTCAACTCCACAACCACTTTAAATCTGGCACTTAAATAGGCACAGCCAACATAGTATTCAAGCAGCAATACTACTCCATCCTCCCACCCCCTTTCCTTTTTATTCCCAATGTATAATTCTACTTCCTTAGCTAAGCTGACAATTGTTTGGTGCTCCTGTTATAAATCCTGATTGTGTGCCTAACATAATGGCTGCCTTTCAGTTTCAATCAATCTTTCATTAGGTGTAACTCAGCAGCTACAACAATCCTTATATTACTACAGTAACATTATCAGTTACAGTTTACAGCTCAAATTGCTGGGGGACATTGGCAACAAATGAATACAAAACAGGAAAGTATTGCAAAGGTCTTGCACTGCTGGGGAGGTGGACTAAAACCTACTACAGAAATCAAAGGATGCTTTCAAACTCATTAAAAATGGCATTGAAGAGTATAATAAAAAAAGTCACTTATCTCATACTACAGAACTGATTTATTGAGAAAAAAATATATATATATATATAATTTCAAATTTTGCTGCTTTCATAAATGTTCTAAAATGCCATGTTCTAAATACAATAGACAGCTGCCTCATCCTTCAAAAAGGTGTAATCTTTTCACAGTTGAGTTTCCGGCATAATTAATAACCAACCCCATTGTCTTTTACTTTTCCAATATTATCCTTCCATTTCCTTTCTGTTTTGTCTTTGCTACAGACATGGTATCCAATTATTCTGCCCTCTCTTATTCCTACTGCTGCAGCTTTTCCCACTGACCTCCAAATAAAGGATCTTCAATGAGTCTCAAAATTGCGACTGGGTGAGCTTTGTTAATTTCAAAGGGCTCCAGCCTTCAGTACACTGTTGCTTGGCAACCCACCTACCCGTCTCTGCATTTACTGCGCGAAGGGACTGAAGCCTATTCTGCTCTCCTGTTCATTCATTTATTCAGACTGGAAGCAAAAGCCTGTGCGGAGTTTCTATGGCAACACAATCTGTGTGTGTGTGTGGTTACCTGTGTGCCCTGTAAATTTGCCTCAAGCATATTTCACTAGTGGCATGATGCCCAAAGAAACATTTCTTTAACCTGATGGCTGCCAGATAGGCATTAACCCTTTGGGTTCCTCAAGACGTAGTCACTACGTCATGGGGTTTGGCACTCCGGGGGCTCCATGATGTAATGGCTACGTCATGCCTACCGAGTGCTTGTTTTTCAGGTTCCGCTGTGGGGCGCAGGACACAATCTGCAGTGAAGGGTAATGGAAGAGGACTCCTTTACATTCCGGGGTTAAGGGACGCCCTCTGCTGGAGGGGCCAAGGTGCCGCGGCCCTGCGGGCACTCAAGGGGTTAAAAAGTGAGTCCAAGTTCTAGTAGCCGTGTTGCTTCTGGAGAAGTGAAAATTAATTCTAGGTTGTCTTAGTTTTTGAGGGAAAAACATAAGCGTTCCTTATCAATGAAATTATAGCGTACAGAGCTTTTCTATCCAAATAAAGGCCTACCCAAGTGTATTGTGTGCAGTGTAATACATCTACACTATTAAAAAGCAATGTTTTATACGCCCCTGGCAGTGAACAGGTTAATGCACAAAACCAATGAGAAAATGCAATAGAGCGTCATCTAAAATAAAATTTTCCCTGCCCTTGTCTAAAAATATACCCAATTGAAGAAAGGGTAAATAGATTTGCGAAATTACGTTTAAAGACTAGAATGAGAAAGAAGGTACATAGAGAGAAAAGAACTACACAGTGGCAGCGATTAAACCATGAAGCAGCTAACATTCAAATAGTCATCTTTAACCTTTTAAATGCTGAGGGTGTTTGTACCAGAGTGTGATAGAAATGTTGGAGTTTTTGGGGGCTATCAATGATCAAGATGCATTAATGATAATATTTTTAACATAAACCTAGACAAATTATATTCAGGTTTTTTTCAGAATAAACACTGTGTGTGTGTGTGTGTGTGTGTGTGTGTGTGTGTGTGTGTGTGTGTGTGTGTGTGTGTGTGTGTGTGTGTGTGTGTGTGTGTGTGTGTGTGTGTGTGTGTGCGCGCGCGCGTGTGTGTCAAAGGGACTGCTACTATGATTGTTAACTCCTGTATAGAACAAAGGACACAAAGCCACAAGTGCTACATCCAACTGGACAAATTATATAGTTAAATACTTATCTGTTTATCTTCTCACAAGCAAGGGCCATTTACTTCAATTCTTTGGCCAAAGAATTTTAAGCCTACAAGGACATCAATTGGTTGTAGAACCCTCCATGATTTCAAGCTCGCCCATTCCCCCTTTTTAATAGCAGCTCTTGCTAAGCACCTGTAAATGACCAGTCTATTCAGACAGTTCTCCCTCCATTAGGGAGGTCATGAGAGCTTTTTGCAGGTACAGCAGTGTTAGGACCTACAGATGGGCCATGGTTGTAGGCTTAAAATATAGGCAGTCCTCGGTTATCTGACACAATGCGTTACTCAAAATGGCGTTGTAAACACGCTTTCCCATAGGAACACTGTTTAAATGAAAGGTTCCGTTGCTGAAAGCATTTTTAACACTAAAATACACCAAATATTTTATGCAGGCAATAAGATATGCAGCACACACATAAATTATATAGTGTATATACTGTATTATATATATAATATAACATAATAAATAATATATTATATAGTATAATATAATATTTTATAGTATAAAATTATATTTATACGCTCTTACGACGCTTTGCAACATTGTTTATGTGAATGTGTATATATATATATACACACATACACAATGTTGCAGAGCGTTGGATAAGCCATTTTGGCGTTGTAAAAATGAATATAGGTATGCATTGCACAGCGTTGGATAAGCCATTCGTTGTAAAGCGAAGCTTTGTAAAACGAGGACTGCCTGTACTTTGGCCAAATACTGTAATTGAACTAAATGACTATTGCTTATGAGAAGATAAACAGATAAGTATTTAACTATATAATTTGTCCATTTGAATGTAGCACTAGGGCTTTGTGTCTTTTGTTTTTTCAGAATAACCTGTAGATTATAATTATATCCATGGTTTAATGTTTTGTATGTATTGTATGTCTTTATTTATATAGCTCCATTAATGTACATAGTGCTTCACAGTAGTAATACATGTGGTAATCGAATAAATAACAGATAATATAAATAACAGATCATGGGAATAAGTGCTTTAGACATAAATATAACATTAAGGAAGAGGAGTCCCTGCCCCGAGGAGCTTACAGTCTAATAGGTAGGTAGGGAGAAAGTACAGAGACAGTAGGAGGGAGTTCTGGTAAGTGCGTCTGCAGGGGGCCAAGCTTTATGTATCGTGTTCAGAATATTCACAGTGCTATTTGTATGCTTCTTTAAGCAAGTGTGTCTTAAGGTGGGTCTTAAAGGTGGATAGAGAGGGTGCTAGTCGGGTACTGAGGGGAAGGGCATTCCAGAGGTGTGGGGCAGTCAGTGAAAAAGGATGTCACATATTACAGAAATGTTAGCCCAATTGCTAAAAAAAGAATAGAAAAACAACAACAATTGAATGAAGTAAAATGAATATGAACTTGATTAAATCCTTAAATCCATGTCACACATACACAATCTAAATAGCATTATGTCTACAACCCTTAAAGCTACCAGAATGTCTAAGCATGTTATTTGTAAAGAACTGCTTCAGCAGTATAAAAGCACTGGAAACAGTGATAAACTCGTCTAACAGTAAATATAAAAATATGTGTGTAGGATTCAACATGGCATAAAACGTTATCAAAGATTTTATTTTATTAATGCATATTTTCTTTAGGATTAATTAGGCTCTTATTTCAGTTGTGTTCTATCTGCAAAGTTATACAACTTTCTAGTATCTTGCCACAGGTTCTGCCCTCAGCAGCAGTCCATATTATGTGGGAAAACACTATACCCGAGAAAAATTGTGGAACCCACAATTAAGAAAGAACCCCTATCCCAAGCTCTATCATTTTCTAAACTACACAGGATCTGAAAAAACCCTCCAATGTTTTTGCCTTATCCCCCCCCCCCCTTCTTATTCCAATGGTTGCTGCCATTAATAGAGATTTGTAAGCTACAGGAGACCGACACCAGGAAATTATGGAATTTCACAGAGGGGACCCCTGACCCAATATCTAAAGTTTGATGTCCCCCAATTTAATTTCAAAAGAGGCATCTCTCTATAACCTTTCAATACTTGCGGAGAAAGGGAAATCCTACTAAAGGGGCCCCTTTCTATGACCTAACTATTTACGTTATGCAGAACTATAGTGTGACTTATATGTTAGTATCATGCAGCAGTTAAGGGGTTAACGTTACATAAACTCTTGGTAGTTGTAAAAATACATTTTCTAAAAAAAAAAATATATCTGCCTATGTATTAGATTAATCACTGTGCTTTTCCATGCTGCTCCTGCTAATTTTGCTCTCCATGCACAGACTCATGATTAGGACCAAGAGATTGGCCAATTATGTGATTTATAGCAGGCGCCAAAGGAAAAAAAAAAATGAATAAGACACATATACCACAGCTGTCTCGTGATGATTGACACTCGGTTACTAGTGACCTGTCGCAGCAGGAATGCCATTCTAAATGAGTACCTCCTATGCAACAAGAAGGTGCTTCATGCACCATATTTCTGAAAGTGAGCTGATGAAGCAATCCACTTATTATATAGAAGGTGTGTGTCACCAACACTACATTTTTTATGAATCGCTTACTCTTTTTTTTGTAGCATTGATCGATTAGATAAAAGGAGAATGGAAAAGAATCATAGCCTGTCATAAATTAGGTAGGAGGTAAAAGAGGAAACAAGTCGTGCTGTAGACAGAGCTATTTTAATGACTAGGTATGTTATATAGCCATATACACTAGAATAAGCCACACATTGCAAATAGAAAAGATTGCAGATAATTAAATACAATGGTAAATATATTAATATTTTAAATAAAGTATATATTAGTCCTGATAGGATGTTAATTAAGACGTGCTCTGTGTGGGAAGATTCAGCTGGACAGAAGAATATATCTCGAGAGCAGTGTGTGAACTAGTTGCTGGCTAATAATTTGATCTCTAATGCTTCACTATTGACTATTTGCTAATTTATCAAAACACTGTTTACAATGAAAAGTACAGTATTTGATTTTGGCTACTTTGTGATTATTCTTGTAAAATAAAATAGATAAAAAATAAATAGCTGAACTAAAGATATAAAAACGTTCCTCAGACTTGCCCCCCATCCCCCCCCATTTGCAAGTCCCAAAGGGGGGCTGCTCTTCACCCCTCAGGCCCCAGCCCCCCTTCTATGCACTCTCCACATTCTTTAGCAGGCCCATATGGGGACCTGTCGGCTGCTTCCCAGGCCAAACCTCCTCACCCCCTCCCGCCACATACCATGACGGGGAGAGGGGTGAGTAGTTTTAATGCGTTTCACTTTCATGGTGTCTGACAGATACAGGAGAATATTTAACATCTTCACTTTTATTTTTAAATGAATGCATGAATACTGCATATTTACCTGGATAAACAAACAGCTGTAGTTTATTGGGTTTTTTTTTCTTGGAATATCTTGTGTTTATGTTGAATAGACAGATATACTATAGCACTTTGCGGTGTCATAATTTGTTTTTAAAAATTATTTTAAAAACAAGGATGTGTACTTTAATTTGAGAATAATTTAAACACTGATTTAAATGTGCAATCCCTTGCAGCTGACCAAAAAATAATTTAACAATCTAATTAGTTTCTTCAAACAAATGTAATTATCCCTAAAGCAAACATTTGGATGCTTTTCTTTCTTTGCTAAATAAGAGCAAATTCTATTTGTTCAACCAGGTCTCATTTTACTATGTTTACAATTAACTTAAAACAATATATTTTAACATCCTTCTAGGTGTTGGATTTGGGCAAAGGCACCAATCACCCAGACTTATGGGGCTGCTTGATCAACCTGTTTTCAGCTGAAATTCCCCATTTCCCTGGTGGGATCCTTGTTACCTGTAAATCTGCCTCAAGCTTGCCTCAATACTGGCACGATGCCCAGATCAACATATTTCTTAAACCTGCTTGCTGGCAGAAATGCCATGTGTAACCCTCCTTGCCCGGTTCCTAAGTCTATTTACATGACAGTGCTTTGTTGTTACCTTATCAGGGTGCTGGATTTGTGCATGGTAGGCGTTGACAACGCAATGAAGGGCACCATGAACTTTATTTATACAAACAGGATCTTTACCGCCGTAGATAACTGTTCAATCACATCATACACTTTCTAAGCATGTACAGTCTTTGTTCTCTCCACTGTTTGTATAGTTTCTTTTCTCTTTCCTAGCTGCCCCAATCTCAGCACGCTAGGGAGGTGCTTAGTCTTTACTCATCCTGTGTTACCTAACTGATTCCTTTCCTGGGTAGTGTCTATGGGGCTTCATCCCTTTGAGACCCCCTTCTGGGCATTACTTCCTCTCCTCTCGTACTGATCTCAGTATCCCTGCCTCAGGTACTGAATGCCACTATATGGCCTTCTGGAGTAGTTAGCTAGGGACCCTCCAGTTGGGCTGATCCTGCTATGTAAGCATTGGGTTTATTTTTCGGGAATCCCATCTGGGCATAGGCTTCCTCCGTGTGAGCTGGGAGAGTAAGGATGAGCCATTTCTATTGACACTAGCTGGTAAGGACACTGTCCCTAACTACAAAACAAGAAAGGTTATACCTGCCCTATTATAGAATCATCTGGACACTAACTTATTTACACTATACACAGTGAGGTCCCTCAACAGTGAAATCCTCCTGGAACCTAACTTCTAGAACCTAACTTCTAGAACCTTCTACCCTATTATAAATATACTTTAGTCTTATGTCACTGTCGCCAGGCAGAACTGGGCGGGACTTATTCTGCGTGAGCCTGCACCGTTAAACCCATAAAGCCATAGTGATCCTGGGGGGGGGGGGGGGGGGTTACACATGCAACACATTAAAAAGCAATGGAGGAAGAAAAGAAATTCAAGTGCAAATACCATTTGACAATATTGTAAGTGAACACACTTGTGATACCAGACATAAATATATTTCATATGGAGGTAGTGCAGCTCCAGAAAAGGACTCAAACCGGTGTCCAAAACAGGTACACTGAAGCAAGGGGTCAGAAGCGCAAATACTCCCCAAATATTTGGAAAAATAAGCGAGAGACAAAATAGTGCAATAACGTATAAATCAATGTTATGATTATAATAGAAGGTATCTCACAATTGAGAAGTAGAAAATAAGTGTTGTGGTTATTCAGAGTCACCAACTCGTAGAGGAATTCTTCCAATGCATACTAGTGGATAATCCTCAGGAACAGGCTAGGGAGATGGGGTAATTCCCATATGTGAACAGAACAAAGAGGACACAAATAGTATACATTGTTTTATGGACAGAAATTCAAAAGTAATATACTTACAGTGCTAGAGGTGCAGATATGTGGACCACCCTGGGTCAGAAAGTGGATAAGGATCTTGTCACTTGCTCCTGGGATTAGCAGTTGTGGTGACCATCCAAAGGGAATGCTACTCAGGTGCAGAGACCAGGCAGAACTAGGCCCAGGATCCTCAGAATGGTCTTTCACACAGCTTAGGAGGCTCCAAAGGGTCTGCACACTCACCCTACGCGTTTCACTCACAAGAGCTTACTCAGGGGTGAATGGTGTAGGATTTTGTGTGCCCCTCTCTTCTTTTAAGTATTTCTCTGTTCACAGCGGTATTCTGACATCATCACGCGTGACGCCGATGACGTCATGATGCTCGCGATGTCCCGCGTCACACACTGTAGCCAAGGTAACCAAATGTAAACAAGGACATGCCCTGCATCGCGATGGGAGCCTGGGCAGCCGCAGGAAAGCACTGACAGTCCGTGTAAGGATTGGATCATCATGCAAGATACCATGTATACACAGATCATGCCAAATGCAACAGATGAAAGAATGACCATATACTGTACACATCAAAATGCATTTTCTATTGGTGGTAAACCACGTCTTCAGACGCAGAGAGCATAGCAACATAAGTTTGCAATGCAGTCGCCAATGTACCTCTGCGATTTGATTCACAGCTTAAACGACTATGTTTAATTTTAATCTAGTAAAAAATCCTTGAGCTGAAATTAACTTCTTTTCAAGGGTGATGTGTTGACCATTCAGCAAGAATAGGCTCCAATAAAAAATAACAGAGCGAGATCTGTACTACATTTCCACACTGCTGCTTGGAAGCAGTGCTTAGAAGCAGTGGGGTGAGAGGAAGTCCATCTACTTAAAGTTAACACCGGCGACGTCCTCTCCAGGTAAAGGAAATTAAAGGGAATATTAAAAGAGAACGGAAAAAAAAGAGCACTGGCTGCGGGCACAGTTCAGTGGGCTAATCAGGGTAAAATGAAAGCAACAGGTGTAATGGGGTAGGCATAGAAGATATCAATAATATTGAATGTCTACAAATGGAAGGAGCCTGGACCAATTGAGTGAAATAGGTCAGAGGTTCTCAACTCCAGTCCTCAAGACGCCCCCCCCCCTCCCCCATGGGTTAGGTTTTAAGGATATCCCTGTTTTAGCATAGGTGGCTCAATCAGTGGCCCAGTCAAACACTGAGCCACCTGTGCTGAAGCAGGGCTATCATGAAAACTTGACCTACTGTAGTTGAGAACCCCTGTAATAGGGCAATGGAACACAGCAAAATCAATAGGGCAGCCTAGAAGGGACATGGTCTAATAAATATTAGACATCCAGTTGTAAGTATCTACATAGACGACATGCAGTAGATTCAAACAAGGAATACTAAACGCCTATTTCAGTAGAGCTTGTTTTATAGTATTGGATGCTTTTCTAGATACCTAGACTGTGCAACAACAGTAGATGGTGAGGGAGCGGTGTGCTTGCAAAAACACAGAGCAACAACTAAAGGGCTTACCCTAAATAATGTCAGCCAAGGCCAAGGCCCAGCTACACACGTCTGATGTGAATCCAGCTAAATATGCCAACATGCTCCAAAATAACATACATTTATGTTACAGCACACATTCTCCTTAGCAATTTGCCACTCCCCGCAGTATATCATACTACATGAGGGTAACTTGCGCTGATCAGTGCGAACAATACATTGGACTGTTCAACTGCGCTATTTGTTTTCTGTTTGCACCTTATAAACAATCCCCAATGACTAAAATGTTTAGCAAAGTTAAAGTACTTTATTTAAGCGCTGTCCTCAATTATTTCATGTATTTTCTCCCAACAAAATTGATGAAGTAGAGGATACAACAGTGTTCTCATTGTTGCTGGTAAGAGCACACTTCCGTAGGATGGCGCTACGGGATGTCTTGGTGATAACGAGTTTCAGCATTCATTCTGAAAGCCACAGAATTATTCTGCCAGCACTAAACAATGTTTTTCGTGCCTCCCTTTCAGCAGCAGCAGTACAGAAGTCATTTGTGCATGTATATTCTGTCTGTGTTTCCCTGTGGTGATGTTGAATAATGTCTGGAATTCTAGTGGTTTATTCCTTTCAAATGAATCACAGAAAAACTGAAAACGATTGCTTTGCCCGCTTTGTGAGTTTTACACAAGACTGGCTTTCACACTATTGTGAGCAAGTGTTGCTGCAGACTTTAGATTAATACAAATTATTATCAGGAGACCTATAGCGTTTGTTTTAAATGTTTGCTGCATTAAGAAAGGCTACATATTTTTTAATACATAGGTATGCAGTATGAGTTTAATATCCAGCTGGTTGGTAAACTATCTGAAAATCAATGGTTTCCTACGTAATTTGAAAGAAATGGTATATGCCTTTTCAGAAGACACAGAAGGAAAGTCCATTTGAACATAACCTTGTGAATTAATCTGCTCCTATATGGACAATATAGAAACAACTTTAGCCAAAGTTCTCAGTTAACTGAACAGTGAATACATTTTATACTTGCTATGCATTATAGTAAACATTGCACATAACATTTTTAGGTCTTGAAAAAAAATACATGAGTATCCTGGATACTTAGAATACATATAACTATCATTAATATGACAATAATTACATAGGTTGGAACAATAGTTTTATGTCTGGCCAAAACTTCCACTGTAAAATAACATATAATACACCGAGCTACTAATAAGTACTGTCTAAATAAAAAACAAAACCTTTCTAGAATGTGAACAGCTACAAATCGTCAGCAGTGGAACACCTTTTGCTGGCCCTGAGACAGCAAGGCATTACAGGGAGGAGTGAAAACAAAGAGTAATGTTTAATTAAGAACCTTTCAGATCTCTTAGATTGGCATATGTTACGCTGGGTACAGCTAGTATTACCATATCACACAGGAACCATGGAAAATCCCATACAGATTTCTCTGTGTAGAAAAACACAACCAATTAATAAAAATGTTGAAATGGAAAACAGTATATAAGTCATATTGACTACAAAGTTCATAGATTCCACTATGTCAGTTATTCCAATTTGAAGGTTTATGTAATATTTTCTTACACCATATTTCAGTCCTAAACTATGATTTGAGAAACATTTTCACAAGTGCGGCAGCTCATGTAGAAAAATGACACTACAAGCATTACAATGTGTTTTTTTATTTTTAATCATGCATACCGCTATGAACAAACACGAACATATTTTGCAACTTGACAGGTCTGCTTTTACTCATGTTAATTGTAAAGGAAATGAAAATAACATAAAAGTAAACGTGAACTTTATTTGAAAAAAAAAAAAGAAAAACATTCTTTATATTTTAGAATCTGCATAGTGTTTCTTGACAAATGAATATAGAACCTCACTAAACAGCTTTAGCATTTTAATCACAAATTTAGGGCAGAAATGGCAATATAATAAAATCCCCACATCTTGATGCAGCTACTTGCTTGTTATACAAACCAGCTGACGTGAACACATTAATACACTTCCTGCATTTAACTGCTTGCTCAAGAGCTCAAAAGTGTACCATCTAAAACTGCAATCTTTTAAACTAATATTTGATTTTTTTTTTTCACAGCAGAATAAAACTACCATTGGAAAGGAGATTTAAATCTCTGAATCAGATCACATGCAGACATGATGGGTGCATTCTTCAAATACACTGAGACTAATGCAGTATGCCTGGTATAATTCTATTTCTGTAACCTTAGCCAAGAGTATTGTCATTTAAAATGAGTAAGCTTAATAAAACATGGTGACAGACGGTGGCAACATCTGTTTCAGTGTGTTCGTCTAACTGTTAGGTCCGCTAACAGGTCAGGTTTTCAGGATATCCCTGCTTCAGCACAGGTGGCTCAATCACCGGCTCAGACGAAGACTGAAGCTGGGATATGCATAAAACCTGACTTGTTGGGGGGTCTTGAGGACTGGAGTTAAGAACCCCTGTATTAGGGGTAACTCTGTTTCTGCCAAAGCAGCTGTTTGGGTTGTTTTTCGGCTGAAAATACCCATAAGACTTCAACAATGATTTTCATCCACAAACAGCCTAAATGGAGGCTTCAGCAGATATAGAAAACGGCCCTAAATATCTCTGTCCTTGGGGGAGATTCACTAACCACTGATGCAAGGTATAGCACAGGTACCCCTACAGTATGTTAACTACTATTCCAGTCAGTACGATACCCAGCATCGGCACTTAGTGACTCACAACATTTGTTCTACGATTGCTGCAATTTGACTTTTACCTGACCAGGTAGTAGTGAGCAGCAACATAAGAGAAGTCACTTATCCATGAAAACGACCTTATTTGTATCATTGTACCTTTCCGTCTATGTATCAAACATCTTTCCGGCTGATTTAAGGGTTTGGATTTACGTCACTTTAATAAAGCAGTAATCCCTTCAATAAACTCTGTTTTTGGCATGCCCTGGTACAAGAACATGCTGCTATTTGCTTTTGGGAGTGTATTGGTTCATGAAAAACTGTATTCATTCTAGCATTAAGAATTGGCGCCTGCCAGTTCTTCATAGCAACATTCCCCTTATCTAAATATACTCACTTTAACATCTGAAGGGCACTTGTATCTTAACACATACATAACTTTGATATGTCCCCATGTTTGTGCTATTGGAAAAGTAAACAATATAACTTCCCTTTATTACTACTAAAGAAACATACTGCACTTTTGCTTCTATTAATATGGGAGCATTATTACTGTATTCTAATCATAAAAATTACACCGTGTTGCACATCAAGCTTTCTTCGGACAAACATACCTCACATTGGCATCTGTAAATGCCAAGTCCTAAAACTTCAGCTCTGTACTGCTTTGTGTGCCTTAGGCCGAGCTCATGGTGACGGCGGTGCTACGTGCGAGTGCTTGCGTCCGTGCGCATGTCCAGGAGTCTTACCTGATTACCTATGGAAGTTCCTCAAGTGCCCGTGGCGATGCGCGCGCCTACTCTGCTACATTTTGCTGCCACAACTCAAATTGAGATTTCGGGCTGCAGTCGCATGACATCAGCGTCACGTGAGCTGGTTCAGCCAATGAAGGCGAACCAGCTCGGTGGGGGTGGGGCTGCAGGAGTGCGCGCGGTGGCACGCATGCTAGCGCGCGCTCGCACCACAACCATGAGCTTGGCCTTAGGGTTTTTGCTGCTCTGCTATTATTTTCTTTTGATATTGTGTGAATTGGGCGTCAGCCCCATGCCTGTCTTATAAGGATATATTCACTGTTGATATAAAAACATTTTGGGAGTTTAAAATGGCTGCCGACAGGAAGCTGCCTGTAAGACAGTCAGTATCTGTGACCTGTAAGGGCAGTGTTTCCTGATTGCTTCACCACAGACAGTGGGCATCTTGAAAAAGGTGAAAAATCCACCTGCGTAACATTTCCTGATTTTGGGAAATCCCTACACACACTCATTCTTAAAGAATATGAAGAATCTGCAACTTTATATCTAATTGAAAAATGTCTTAATCTCCAACATATTCTGACAATGACACTGAAAGTTGGAACTAATTCAACATAATTTCATCACATGAACTACGGTAGCCTTATTAATGTCTCTTAGGTTGGCTGACATTGGCACGGATATAGTTCAAATGTATGTGAGATTTATCATGCAGCCAAGAAAAACGTTTTAAGGTGCCAATGAAATATTTAATCAGCTTTTGTCACTTTGAAATAGCTTTCACAATGATGCTACCAGAACTAATGGTAAATTGAGTGATTTTACCTGATTTAAGGCTACTGTTTGCATACTTTACATATGAGCTAACAATACAGTCTTACTTAATAAGGCACAGGTTCAACTAGTAAAAGAGGTTAGGGTGATTTAAGGTGCTCAGTAGTGTCCTATACACAGGAAAGAGGGGAGTACAATCTGGATATTGATTATTATCAATACATGCATTTGAGTATTCAAAGGTTGGGGCACCAGATACCCTGAAGGTGGGGGTAGGTAGTCCAAAGACAGCCTCCTCCACCTCATTGGGTTGGCCCTGAGTACTCACTGTACCACTGCTTTCACCAGAGTCTCCCCTCCATCGCGTGCTGCTGTAGAGAATGTAGTCCAGCAAAGTAGAGAGTGATGCAGCGCACCGCGATCCAAATGAGGAACAGGTCTGGCCAAAAATATCCAATCTTTATTGAAGTGTCATAAAATCAAGGGATGCAACCCTTCTACGCGTTTCGTTGATAAAGTGCTATGCACGAAACGCGTAGAAGGGTTGCATCCCTTGATTTTATGACACTTCAATAAAGATTGGATATTTTTGGCCAGACCTGTTCCTCATTTGGATCGCGGTGCGCTGCATCACTCTCTACTTTGCTCAACTAGTAAAAGGAAGGTGAGAGAAAGACTCAGTAATAGTTTATCTCTTAATATTTGATCAAGTGAACTAATGAACCAATATTTTTTTTATGAACAAGTTCAAGCCCAGGTCTGTAGTACATCTAAATATGGATGCCTTATGACATGATTTACATTTGTTTTAGGTTGTGAATCCTTTTACTGGATTAATTTGAGAGGGTTTTTTTTAATAGTTGAAATTATAATGTACAGAGCTTAAGAAACCAGACAGATCCTTTCCCCCCCCTGTGTACTGTGTTAAGAGACCCGTGGTTTAAAAACATCTGTACACTATACTTTCCTCTATTAAGAATACTCATATTAGTCGATTAAAAAGTATTACTACCTACAGCAAATCTCCAATTCTCAAAGATCAATATGTCTCCTGGAACATTGAACGACCTTATGGAACCAGCAGGTTACAAAAGGAAATATGAAATGTTATATATATATATATATATATATATATATATATATATATATATATATATATAGTGTGTGTGTATATATATATATATATATATATATATATATATATATATATATATATATATATATAATGGAAAAAAATATTATTATAGGCTAAAGGATCAACACACCAAATACATTGCATCAAAACCAGGAACGAAAATGTGAATTATAATAGGGTTTTAATGTACCAATAAAATTTTCACTGGTTGTGCCCTTGTTGTCAGGACAATGTTATCTACAATATATAAACGCAAACATTTTGAGATGTGAGGTATGAACGCGGTTTGGTGTGCAAAGTATGGTGACAAACCGGTTAAAACCTTGTTATTATTTACAAATGTATCAAATCATGCTTCTAACATTTCTGTAACTATAAACCCAAGACTTCTTGCAGTTAATCATTTATGAAATGGAGCTCCAAAATCATGACGGAATTTGCAGAGTTGTCATATCCGTCATTATTATTCTCAAATTGGGGAAAAGACAAAATAATAATCATACATTAAGATCATATATTGATAGATTAACATATTAGGCTAGTAGTGTACGTCTGTATAAATGATAATTATCCTGGATTAGTTCCATGAAGAATGAGAGGGCTATCTTCTCATACACAAGTTAGCCATTCTGTATGCCTCATAAGCATGGTCAGGGAAATAGAGAACTTAAAAGAAAGCCCACTTAGATTTGTACCACTGCTGTTGGGAAATTTGTGTTGCCAACGGCCACTATCCATGGTACTCCATACCTGTACTATAAAAGAGTCGCATAGTATACTTGTTATCTTTTCCACAAGGAAGACCCGCCAAACTCTCAACTGGTAATCTTTTTCCAAGCAGTAACTATTTTGCATTTGACAGCTGAATAAATGTGAGCTGCCTGTTTGTTTAAATATCTGTTAAAATTCTTCAATGGTTTGCATAGAAAAGTGGACCAGGGATTCAGAGGGAAATATGTGTCCCGAATAGCTTTTAACATGTCGTGGATGCCACCACATATGAAATAAAGAGCCTATCTAGGCACTTCCTCTTGAGCATAAAAGGGGTGTATTCTGATAGAGACAGGACAAGTGATGTAACATTTTGAAGGCATTTTCTTTGATTATGACACATATAGAATGTCTTGCTACAGTATGCCCTCAATAATAAACATGGGGTTTCCATTTCAAGTTGATATTTAAATAAATTAGTTTTATCTGAAATTGTGAGATATTAATATTTAATGTTTACAATTTATCGATATTCATTTTCAAGTCGGATAAATTTGTACATTTGTCCAATTCACAGAAAAGATTTGGGAGAGAAGTCAAGGGATGGGAAATTGTTAACAAGATGTCATCTGCGAACAACGACACCTTATATATTTTCTGGGATATTTATATTGCATTAATGCCTCAATTTAATCTGATGAGGGCTGCCAGTGGCTTGATTGCTTGCGCAAACAAGAGTGGCGAAAGAGGGGGGTCCCTGACATATGCCATTCTTGATTAAGATAATCTCTGCAGGCATGTTCATATAACTGATTGCACTGAAGGCTGTTGAATGCCTTTAAAAATGTTCTCCTGATCCCAAATGCTCTCAGGGCTTCAAACAGGTAGACCCAGTCAACCTGGTCAAAAGCATATTGTGGTATTTTGCAATCTGTATAAGATGTATAAGATGTATTGCTCTTCTCATATTTTCCACAGCCTATTTGCCTAGTACAAAGAAAAGGGAGACCAAAAAGCGCACCAGCACAAACGGAGCAGGAAGAAACCAGGACAAAAAAATGATTAAAAGGGCACTTTAATGTGGCAAAAGACCCATCCAATGCACCACACCACCTGTCTTCAGGATAGTACCCATTATATGATACAATAGGTACTATATCAATTGTTAGTACCCTGGTACAGTGGTCTGGCTTATTATCATTTTGAGATATACCTGCATTTGAGCGCTTCAGCTATTTTCCATATTGCCTAGTACAAAACCTACTTGGTCAGCCTCTATCATCTTGGGAAGGTAATTATTTAACCTAGTAGCCAAATTGTTGGAGAAGATCTTCAAATCTACATTGATCAACTAAATGGGTTTATAGCTCTTACGGCTAGCGGGGTCTTTGCCCTCTTTCTTTATTAGTATAATCCTTGTTTCCAGCATGGATTGTGGGAAATTATCCCCCTGTATCTTTTTGTATAGGCATAGGAGATATGGAGTTAATAAGTGAGATAACTTTTAATAATATAAATTAGAGAAGCCATCTGTATCTGGGCACTTAGAGTTTATTAGTTCTTCATTATTTCCACTACCTCTTCCTGAGTGAAGGGCTGAGAGAGTGATTTGATTTTAAGTTGGTTTAGTCTAGGATGGGCTGTTTGTTTTAGCTAAAATGAGAGTTTGATAGTGTAGTCTCTGCCCGGAGTAACATTATCTGTTATAAAGATCATTATGAAAAATAGTGAATACTGTACACCGACTAGCATATGTGGACTTCACGTAAGGTTCCCATTTTTCTTGTGGATTTATTGGATTCTAGATTAACCTGTCGGTTTTTCAGCGGGCAGCCAGAAGGGTGTCTTGATTTATTTGATTTCTTTAAATATTTCTGTTTTCACCAGGTCATGGACTTCATAGTCGCATCAAAGGGGCAGAGGTTCACCTCAGAGTGTTTATAACTTCTTCAGATTTGTTACATAGTGAGTTTGTTTATGAATTCTTTTAATTCTATAATTTTAGCTTGTAAGCAGGAAGATTGTAACAGTTTGGTCTTTTTTCTATGAGCTGCATGCTAATTAGTTTACCTCTTAACTTATTTAGGTGCCTCCCAGAGAATGAAAGAAAAAGTGACACTTTCTTTAGTCTGAAAATAAAGAAACTTTTAAGAGAACATCCGGGATCATTAGAAGAGATGAGTTTAATCTCCAAGAACTTCTGCCTGCTTGAACGTATACGTTATTAATTAGGATTTTTATTGGTGTCTGATCTGACCAAGTTATAGTTGTATTTTGGCTTCTGTAATTTTAGGCAGAAGTGGAGAGTCAACAAAAATGGAATCATTCCTAGTGTAACTTTAATGAGGGGCCGAGTAGAATGAGTAGTCTCTCGGCTTAGGGTGCATTTCCCACCAGGTGTCTGCCAACTCAAACTCCTTAAGACCCATTTTCAGGGCTTTTAGCTCACTAGCTCTATAGGTTAAGTGGGTACCAGAGGGAGGTTTAGATCTAATACTCTGAGTGATTGAGTGTAAGGCTGCGCTTATAGTGCCTGCGACGTCGCGTCAAAAGAACTACATTGTTGCCATCGTCGGCTTTTATAGTGGGCGCGACCAAGCGACAGCGCTATAAAAATCTGATTGATTTTTTCAACGACGGTCTCCCCTTGTGGCCAATCAGAGCTTCTCCGTCCCTCTGCCTTTCCCCTTTCTGACGTCACTGGCCTTGTAGCCAGCGGCATCGCCTAAACTTACATTACAAGTATCGCAACGGGTGACGTCATCGGCAGTATAAGCGCAGCCTAATGCTAAAGTCTACAGCCATTATTATGTGACCGATGCGTTTTTATTAAATATAGAGCATAAACTCTTCAACTGCCCTTGGTTTTCATTGGGTGCTTAGATGTTTACTAATGTTATCTGTACACCATTCATCTCACCTGTGACAATGAGTTATCTGCCATCAACATCTTTTTTCACCCTGTCTGCCAGAAACTGCCATTTCACCCCAATGAGAATAGCTATGACCCCTTTCAAACTTTTGCAGAGGCCAAAAACACCTTGTGATAATGTCTGTCAAAGAACTTCAGGGCAGAAGTAGTGCTAAAATTAGTTTCTTGAAGAAACATTATGTCACCAGATATGTTTGTGTTGTTGGTGATGGCGATTTGTCTCAGTGGGGTTGTTAAGTCCCTTTGTATTGTGGGAAATTTATCTAAGTGGCATGTGGTTGATAAGATCTTAGTATATATATTTTTAAACTTAATTATGAAAAAACTAATATCTTTATAGCCTACTCTGGGATGGACCAAAATGAGCCCTCTGAACCCTGGCATTAAACCTAGAACGAGTTTCAAAAAAGGAAATGTAAAGAGGAAAGGTAAAATGACTAAATGGGGAAAAATAATGCAGTATTTTAGCTTAAGCCAGATTAAACGGTCCAAAGAGGAAAGACAACACTATTTGGGGGTGACACTGTAGCAACACAGTACTCAGCACTGAGAACTTACGGAGGCAAGAGAAACAGGAAATGGCATGATAGCACAGCTGGTCCAAAAGGATGCTCAGTGTCAGCGAGAATGTTGGTAACCACTTAATTTGAGGGCTAGCTCTCCATTTTCTAATCATGATTTATGGTAAGAACCTTAGAAACCCAACTATTGAGTGACCTGTGACAGTGATTAGTGAATTTACTGTTGATTAATTTAAAAAAAAATCACCCCCCTCCAACTCCCACTTTACATAGAACGTGTGTATGTGTGTGTATATGTATATATACTGTATATCGATAGAGAGAGAGAGAGAGAGAAAAGAGGCGCATACCACATACCATAAATCTGTGTTGATACACTAGCCGCTCGTGGAGACGTAATACATCTGAACATCCGGGTCTCATACATACATATATATATTATTTTAGATATTTAATCGCATCCCGCCATTTCCGAGACAAACTGTACATTGGAAGCCCAAACTTGTGCTTCTATAGCTGATAGTAGTGGGAACGTTATCTTACAATAATTGGCTAAACAATTAGGGAGGATTTGTTTTATATGATTTACTAATTCTGCTTAATTGCATTTAGGAAGCTTGTCCAAACAGTATGCTTAGATACCTTTAAACTATACACCATGAGGGTGGTATGAAAACAGGGATCTTTTAAAGGTATACCCATGCTTTCACAGTCATCATGGTTCAGAGTTGGTCAATCATAAAAGATCTCTATACAGTGAAAGCAAGGGTATACATATCTCCCAACGGGGAGACAACAGTCACCGACGTTCCAGGCTGGGAGATATACTCGGGCAGGGTTCTGGTCATAGGTTGCATGAACTCTGACCGCAGACGGGCTCCTTTCGACCGTAATGTGTCAACCGTGCGCTCTGTTTCTCTGTGGCAATGGAGATAGATCAGTAAGTTTTTTTAAGAGAGTCACTGATTGAAAGCAATGCGGATGGACATTCTCACGTTCACACTTTTGCAGCAAAAGAAGCTAACAACGCATTGCTATGTAATGCGGGGATGGCCCAACTTGCAGCAAAAAGGTCAGTGACCTTCAAGAGTTCAAATGACCACACTTCTAATTTTTCCTTTTTCAGTTTTATGTTTTTTTTTCTGGGAAGGCACAGAGCAGCAGAAATCATATTTAATTATAGAGAACAAAAACCAACAATTCCTATGATAGGAAACAGAGACCGGTTTAACAGCCGCCCAAAGATATTAAAAAGAAAGTTATAGCTGTAAGATTCCATAATAAATAAAGTGTCTGCTGTTGTAGGCAACATAGCAAATTTGGTAAACTGATAAATACATGTAAAAAGCACAAAACTCACTAACTGAACTTGGTATTGGTATTTTAGAATTTGCTCGCAGATGTTTTAAAGCAGCAGTCCAAGCTGCCGTTCCCCCCTCCCCCCCTTTAAAATGCATCAATACAATGCACACAATGATAAGTAATTAGCTAAATTGCCAATCAGCGAAGATTCTGCTCTGGGTTCACTAAATGGCTGTCAGTGCAGCAGAAGGGGATCAAAGAAGTAAAGTTCTGTGGGGAAGTTCATGTCACCAGGCAGTCACTAGATACAATTAGTGCACTGCTATAGAGAGGGACAGGGCTCAAAAAGGGGTGTGCCAGAGTCTGTTTGAGAATAGGAAGGGGATGTGACTTTGTAAATGGTTGCTATAGAAAGAAAAAATCTTGTTACATTATAGTACATTAAAAATGTATTTCAGAGTTTAAAAAAAATGCTACAAGTATTTTCACATGGTACAGAACTGATTTATTTAAAAAAAACCAAAAAAAAAACGTAGGATATTGCTTGGTCTGCAGCATTAATGCGGACAGCTATGACTCTTAATGGGTGCCCACTAAACTGGAACAAGAAAGCACATAGTCAGGTCCCAAGATTCCAAATAAGTGATAATTCAGGAATCTGCACTAAAAAATAACCTAATGGCAGAGTGTTGATTTCTACAAGTACCTCTACATTTAGGTATCTAAATAATGCAGAGAATGAATGGGACTCAGTCCAGATGAGTAAATCTTGATGGCACTGTCAGAGCCATAAACTTACCGATTCTCTAATGAGCCAGATTTCCTTGCAGATATTTATAACATGATGATTTCATTGAAGTCTATGGGAACAATGCATGTATGCAGGAGTGTTAACCCACCGAAATGTATAGGAACAAATCGTGCTTATCCCAGTGAAGACTATAGGAACAAATTGTGTATATAAGAGGGTTTAATCCACAAAAGTCTTTTGCGAGTTAACACACCCGATCCAGCGTTAAATGCCATTGACTTAAATGGCAGTTAATACCACATCGGGCATATAAAAGACCCAAGTAAATAAATCCCAAAAAGTCTAAAGGAACAAATATAGTGCGTAGGGGTAACCCATTAAGGTTTACATGAACACATGATGTGCATGAGAGGGTTAACCCATTGAATTCTGCAGAAGCAAATAATGTGAATAAGGTTCATTAAAATCTATAGTAAAAAATGATGTGCATAAAGTTAGCCAATTGAGGTTTATAGGAACAAATCATTTACCATACATAAAAGGGTTCACCTATCAAGGTCAATCAAATGATGTGCATAAGCGAGTTAACCCATTGAGGTATATAGAAACAAATGTTTTGTACAAAGTTAAGGATGAGAAGTAATAATCCAGGGCACATCGTCTTTTTCAAAAATGTATTGCAGCAGAAAAAACACGACGTTTCGTCCTTCTATGAGGACTTTTTCAAGTTACTGGCATGGAAGAACGAAACGTCGTGTTTTTTGTGCTACAATACCCCAGAACCAAGAGCACCGGTCATTGCAAGTATTTTTGTTATTTAATTTGGTGTGCAGCTTTATCTATTATTATCTTGTACAAAGTTAATCCATTAAAATCTATAGGAACAAATGTGCGTTATGTTAATCCATTGAGGTCTATAGAAGTAAAATGATTTGAATAAGGTTAACTCAAATCTATAGTAACAACTGCTGAGGTCTACAGTAACATTATGCGATAGTCATAAAGTGAACCCAATAAAAGCTATAGAAACAAATGATATACTAATTGTAGTCTATAGGAATACATGATGTGTGTGAAGTGTATGGTGACTGCTGATGTGTGAGAGAGGGAGGGAGGGTGAATGGAGAGGTGATGTATTTGGTAGACACCCTAATGCTGGAGGGAGGAGGGGGGAGGGTGACTGTAACACACTCCGCCGGCTCTTCCGGTTTGCCCACCTGTGTGGGGTTGACAGGTAAGGGCGTGCAGCAGGTGAGGCGGAGCACTGCGCATGCGCAGCTCCCACCTCGCCTCTGACTACGTTCCACAATCATCTCACCTGGGTCCAGCAAAGCGGAAGTGGGTGCAGCCGCCACAGCGCTGCAACTGTCATCATTACCACCACCGAGGTCACAGCCTCTCCCCGTCACCCGGATCCTCCGCCTCCTCTCCTACCACCTGCCTGAGCTGGAACCCGGGGACCGGCGGAGGGCAGGCAGTGTACGGGGCGCTGGGAGTCCGCCTGCCACGGTGAGAGGGGTCAGCTCAGTCCTCCTCTCCATCTCTGTAAGTGACAAACTTCCCAAACTTTGTCCAGCAGCAGAGCTGGAGGGTTACAGCCTGACACCACCAACCCCCCCCCCCTCCTCCCCCCTGAACTTCGCGTGATATAGGGGAGAGAGGATATAGGGAGGGAAGGGAGATCTGAAAACTTTATTCCCCTGGATGTTGTTGGTGTGTTGTGTTTTCTGATGACACCCCAAGTCACAGTTGGGGACCCCCCATTCTGCAATAGCTCAGCGCATGCTGAGCCCCCGAATTAACCTGTAATGTGCCGGAGGATTGCTTTGCAGTGTGAAATATCAGTCACGTTTTTAAATATTCACGTCACAATTTAAAAGCTAGTTTCTTGCCCACAACTTGACCCATTTGTGACCAGTGAAAGGCAGCCAAACTATGCACCATAGTGTTATCATGTTATCGGTTTTGTTTAAAAAAAGAAATTATTTTTTTTTGGTGTAAATGTTCAATTTGCTAATACAGTTTGGATGTATTTGTCTCTCATGCAATACAAGAGGCGCCTGCAACACATTCTTTTCCAGATAAGAGTTCCTCTTTTATATTCCAGTAACGTATGTTTGGTGTCAATCCTATTCCCAATAGTGTCAGGCTTGCAATGTGTGGCTTTACTTTTAGTGTACTCGTTGGGCAATGAATGGGTTAAAACGGTTGCATCTGATTTACAGGCAGTCCTCGGTTATCCAACGGATTCCGTTCTGGAAGTAGCGTTGGATAGTGAAACCGTTGTAAAGTGAGTCCCATGTTAATCAGTGGCAGTGAGCGTTGGATAACGCATTCCGGCGTTGAAAAACGGCCCTTAGGGTTGTATTGTAAAGCGTTGAATATGCCATTCGTTGTAAAGTGAAACAATGGATAGCGAGAACTACCTGCGTTGACGTTTAGAGGTGTTGATCCCAGATTTCTAGTGTGGGGACTAGTAGGAGGTCTGACGTGAAATCGGTTTAGGATGTAGGAATCCCAAAGAGTTTTGCTATGGAAGAAAATAATTATAAATATTAGTAGTTGGTGTCAAACATTTGTATCCTTCCTTTGTATGCAGGTCCCCAAGGGATCTTGCAATGAAAGCATTTGTTAGCCTATTATTCAGTGACCTTATTCCCATGCAGGGCCAAGTAGCACTAATGACAAATTTAATTGGTGACACCTAAATAACTTTGTTATGATAAAATAATCTGATATACTGTGTGTGTATATATGTATATGTGTATATATATATATATATATATATATATATATATAGTGTGTATATATATATATGTGTATATATATATGTGTATATATATATGTGTATATATGTGTGTCTCTATCTCTATCCCCTTGTCTAATGACTAGCTATAAAAACAAGGGCAAATTACCATAGTCATTCATTCAAGTTGATCCTGCTTTGGATGTCACCATTGACAATGTGCTAACTACTGTATACGTTTGTTTTTCTTTGAAAGCAACTTTAATATTAGCTCAAAAATCATGTTGATTCTGTTGCAAAACGTTCTATGACATTTTACAGATCAACTAATTAATTTTATAGCAAGCTATCATTCCGTACTTTTAACCATTTTAGAGAAGGTAACTTGCCTTTTATATCAACTTGCCTCTTCTTTTTATATGCTGTTTTATGTATATCAGTGTAAACATTGCACATCGATGTGCAGTGTTTGATCAATCAAGGTTACATTTATTGCCCTCATCAGTTGATTCTACTCGATTTTGAATTTTATTGCATTAACAGGTAAAATAATTGTTAGACTTTTATGCTTGGTGTTAATTGAATGGGTTACATGTCTGTATTACACAGTGCACGTGTGCCCTTTAACTTCATCACTATTGTTTGGTGGCAGAGCTGAAATACTTTTTATTTGACCAATATAAGAGCACTTCAAGAATATGAGCTTTGGCCATATTTATATTTCTCAAGAAAACTTTCAGGGTGATGGTATCGCAATTACTTCCTTTTTTAATTGAGGAAGAAATGTGTTTTGCAGTGATATGCCTTTATTTTGCCTATCCATGTATAGATACCACATTAGTCTTTCATTTCCCCCTTGTCACAGGGGTAGATCTTTAGGAGTTCATTAAATACTTAACGGTTCGTTAACTTCAGTTAACGTATCGTTAAATGCTAGCTGGGATCTTCATAGCTCAGTAACGATGCGTTAAGTGTTGTTTTCAGCTGTAATGAGCCCTTGTCTGATAATTATGGACGCAATATTCCAATGATTTGCAAAAGAGGCATTCACTCTAACACATCCCTAGGGCTCCGTTTGTTAATGTAGGTATTTAACGTTGGGTCATAGCAAAAGGTGTTGTTGCTCACATCCAAACCCTGAAATAGGTATTTTACAGGCTCTGGATAAGTGTAAGACCATCACAGTTGGGTATGATTTAACGGTCATATTGTTATTTTGCCGGATTCTTTTCCCCTCCTGTCTTTTTTTTTTAACTTTAATTAAACAACAATTAATGGACCTGATAGAAGTACCAACACCTTTTGGGTAAGACAGGCTTAACACAAAGTTATTTGATGCTAACACAAAACAGTGCTAACTTGACATGGCGTTAAGTCTATACTAATGGGATCACCAAGGGACGTTGTTTTTGCATGTATTTAGCTTGGTGGATGTCTGCTAAACCCAGGGAAACTAACATTTTCAGGTTGAAGATCCATCTGGATTCCTTTCTCTCTCACCTCCTCCCCCCCCTTGAGAGCCCAAACTGACGTGGTTGATGCCCATGAATTTCTGAACATTGATATTACCAGAATGGGTATAATTTATATGTCTGGCAATTGGAGTGTCTAGGTGGTTACTGATAGAGCCAACATGCTTGAGGATTCTGCATCTGAATACCTATTTGGTTTTGCCCACATCATTTTTGTTTCCCCCATTCGCCAACTGAAAGATATATCATCCCTGTGGAAAGACAGTTAATTCATTTGTTTATTCTACTGTATATTTGGATTCA
This sequence comes from Ascaphus truei, assembly GCF_040206685.1. Classification (NCBI taxonomy): domain Eukaryota; kingdom Metazoa; phylum Chordata; class Amphibia; order Anura; family Ascaphidae; genus Ascaphus; species Ascaphus truei. The sequence goes on from NC_134489.1 coordinate 79,029,548, forward strand.
CGGGGGGGGGAGGGGGAGAATTGGGATAAATCCCTACTAAGGATGGAATCCAGGTGGATCTTCACTCTCAAAACTTTATCACCTCAGGGACTCAACGAGGGCTTTGTCTTGTCACCATTCATATGAGAGCTCCCTGATACCTCAATAGGGGACCACTTCTCCACTCTATCCACCCCTGGAAGTTTATCATCTGCACTGACTCAACCACTGTTACGTATTTATGGCTAGGATCTCCTATATGTGTAATCAGCCATCTGTTGGAAATCCTAAACACTAATACATATTATTTATCCCTCTAAAACAAACACCTCCATCTCCTCAATGGAGATTATATCTCCACTCATCTCCTTATCAGTTCCTGCACCAGTTCAATTAGTGCTGTTTACCTATGGATATATTCTTCACATATTTAGCCAGCTCTGTGCTAGGAATCAGGAGTCTCAACAAAGGGTAAACGCATCAGCACATTTATTTTCTCGCTCTACTGCCTTCTGTGCCAGCAGCAACTGGCCATATTTAAGCTGATAAACGTGTCTATGAACTTAGCGGTTATCTACTATATATCAGTAATCATTAGTCACTTTTTAGATGTTTAATACCATTAGGATGGCACCAGCGATCACGGCAACTAATTGCTTACATTTCATGGATACCAGAAATCATGTGACCGCCTTTTGCCTTGATGACCCAACACCATTTTAAAAACCCCTTTAGACATGAACGGGTAGGTGTCACCTTCAGAGAGCACTTGTGTTTGAAACGGCTGTCTTGTTTTTGACACCAGCACTGATGTCATTAGTTTGTTCCTGATCCGAATTGGGGGGAGGTGTTATGCAGCTTGGGATGGGTCTGCCGCCCTCCGGATCACTGTTTTCACTTACCTACGATGGTTATATACTTATATATTTAGCAGCCAGCTATTTGCTTACTACCGTATTGGCCCGAATATAGTCATGCCTCGCACATAACACGACACTAAAGCTTCGAAGGTGTTCTACATGAAAAGTAAAAGGTGCTAGGCTGCGCATATAATACGAGTACAGTTTTCGGAAAGGACATTTTTAGGAAAAAAACATAGCACTATATTTGGGCCAATACGGTATATATTACTATATATTATTTATTCTTGTATTCAGGAGACTTTCTGGCTAGCGTCACCAGACACCTTTATCTTTGATCTGGGCTTGCTAACCCTCCCCCTCACACCCTTTCCCCCCCTCCACTACCCAGGGCTTTCCCACTATCTGCTATTTATAGGACATTAGCTCTGATTACCTCTCCCTGTATGTGGTTGGGACCTCTCCAAGTAGCAGTGACAGACAACATGAGACACTATTGTAGCAGGTATCCTAAATTGCTCCTACAGCACATTTTTCTCTAGAACTATTCAGTGTGTAGGCAAACCTGAGAGCATGGTACACCCAGAATGGGACATTTGGTTGCGGCTGTTTCGCCATGGCCACTGGTGCTTTGCCGCGACTCATCACACCGCCTCAGCCGATCCGTCGCTGGAATCTCCACTACCGGCTGTTTCTATGGTAAGTTTAATTACTGTTTAGGGTAGGGGGTTAATTTAAGGCTTTGAGTGGCTAGGATAGGGGGTTAATTTAAGTTTAGGTGGCATAAATAGAGCAGGTACTTTATACTGCTCCAGCAGCACATCTCTCACAAAAGCCATCAGCTTTAAACTGTGTGCAATTGACCATGAGCAGTTGAATTTTCCCCAGGGATGAGCCTGAGATCAGGGCATTTCTCTATTTGAACACCTGGTTCATATCTACCTCAGCGACCGACATCCTGGGGCTTAGCAACGGACACTAGTGGGGATCCTCTGAGTGTGTAATTATCATCAACACCAGTGTGGATCTTTTTACCATTTGTTTTTTGTGTTAGGATATATTTGTCCGTCGGTGTCTTTTTGTTGGGGAACTAGCATCCCCTCGTTTGCATTGCTGTGAGCACTACATATTTTACCCATTACTTAATAACGTTATGTTTTAATCACCTTCATTGCAGTTACACTTATATGCTTGGTTCACTTAAGTGATCATCACCCCACTTCAGTGCAGCATATTTTCTCACCTTTGCAAGTGCTGCAGTGTGGCAGCACCATCCTTACCGTTATATACTAGCTATCACACTGTTGGGGTCTGAGTGTCCGTTCTGCAGAAGTCTCTCTTCTCTGCTTTTTTTAATTCACACACACCTTTTTGATCCTTATTCAATGTAATGGGAAGGTGTGTTTCTGGTCCTGGAGAAGATTTTATTTCCATGTATTTTAATGGAGTAGATCTGTGTGTTGGAAAGAGGAACCTTTTGTTAGAAAGCCAGTCAATGAAAATGGCAAAAAAATAATACAAAAGGCACAAGGTAGAGAGACGAGGGCAGTAAACATCCCATTAAAACTTAGATTATAATATTTATAAATATTTCCAGGATATATATAATATATATATATTTTAGTTTTTTTAGGCATCCGTTATTTTGAGGCCAAGAAAGTCAATTGGGTTACCAAAAGTTACGTTCTATTTCATGTTTTGTGCACTTTTGTATATTACATCACTTAAAATACTATAAATACATAATTTTCTCTAAGGAATGATCATGTGTTTATAAGACAACTGTGGTCCCTTGGGTGCATTGCATGGTTTCTATGGGGCTTCTTTTTTTAGACTCTACTGTGTCTTAATAATACCTGTATCATATATTCTTCTGCGCTGTACAATTTTAAAACTGTTACTTCTTGGGTCCGGATAAGCTATGTATTAATTAGTCTACTTTTTTTAATGTAGCCCCCTGGCCTCTCCCCTGTGTGTAGGGTGACTACGTGCTGTGCTTTACCTGATGGCTCACAGGTGGCCTGATCCTCTGCTGCAGGGAGCCTGGGGTGTATCTTATTAATTCCGGTAACAGCGCCTCCACCTGTGAGGGATCCTGGCAGTGCCGGATAACCCCTTCACAGGACCCAATGCAATAAATACACACTGTGTGTGTGTGTGTGTGTGTGTGTGTTACTGAATATGTACCTTGTAACCACAGTACTATTACAGGCCTCGCACGGCCATACCCGCACCGTACCCGACTGTACTTGGGTGCAGAGGCACCAGTGTCCAGCCCACAATTGTCACTTCCACCCCAAGTGTGTGTGTGACAGCGCTGCTCGCAGTATGTATGGCCGTTTGGTGCACTTTGTTGTGATGTGATACCTGCCAGGTGCTCCAGCACCCGGATACCGCCGGCTGTAGAAGGGATCAGTCGGGTCCCACATAGTCGTCGCCTGCGAAGGCGTTTGCCTCCTGCGTGGGGTGAACTACAGCTGGAGTTTCCCACCATGAAGATAGTCTCTGTATCTCGTGGCGGTGGTCTAGTCCCAAACCACAGGCCACAAATACTGCGCGGCATCATACTGTGCCCCAGACACTATACAACTACAGGGGCAATGTCCCTATCTGACGGGCCTGTCCCTGTAGCACCAACAAGCTAATTGGGGACTCTGGGCCTAAGCGGGACAAACTAGGCCTGGTCCAGGGAAGCACAGCTCCCTGGGCACTACCTGCTCTGTTCTGCTCCCCTTCAAGACTGAGGGTGCGTGGTCCCAGTGCACCAAATGTATCTCTTTGGGAGTAGGGGATATCCACAGCCCTATTGGCTGTTGTGCACCATCTGACTAGCTGCCCCTGTGCATTCTGGGGCTTGTAGTTCCCCTGCGGAGCTTATGTGTAATGGCCGCCACTCTCTCTTGTGCTTTGCGCATACACTTAATGGCTACAGCAACCTAGAAAGTCTGCGAATGCGCGAGATGTCATCGCCGCCTGCGCCAACCCCAACATGACGGCCCCCGCTCTCCGGGTGTGCCGCGGACATCCGGCGACCCCCTCGCCCAACAGCAACCTCCCTAACTGCCCGCCACTCTCCCCAGCTGTAGCAGAGGTGAGGGGGACCTGGCCACATTTATTTTTGTAAATCACCATGATCAAGTAGTCCATTGTGAATAAGCCACTATTTTATATATTGGACGATCCATTTGTGGCGTAATAGTAATTAGCAATTGTGAAAGGATAGGAAAGCACTTAGGTACTCTGATCCCATTTCTACTCCCCATTTTATTGGATAATATGATGTTATTGGACAATCTTATTCATCCAATTGCAACTGTGAAATAACAAGAAAACACTTGGATGTAACCATTTTTATTGTACTCGTTCAAGCATTCAGGAATTATAACCTCTTTCCATCATCCGGTCCTTCCAAGAAAAAGTTTAGGGTAGAGATTCACTAGGCTCCGATAAGGGGTTTTATCCCGTGTTAACTGCCATATAAGTCAATGATTTTGACCAATTTTAAAATGGCAAATGGCTGCTGTTTCCTGCCAGAGAAGAAACTTATTAAAAAAAAAAAAAAATAAGGATGGTAATGGGAAAAAAATGCAGAGTTTCAAAATGTTAGGGGACATAGCCTCTTGTGGCCAAATTGTAATAATGGCATTGACGTATTTAAGGGGTTACATCTAGGTGATAGATGCAGTGTGTCTGGTGTGTGTGGTTTTTTTTGTTTTGTTTTTAACCCCTCATCTGTACCTATAGGGACTTCTAAAGTTATTATGTAACTATGGTGAGCTGAGGAGTTTGATTTCCTCTGACTGCTCTCTTGTTTCTGTCCCTGTGTGTTTAGTAAATGCTTCTACAGCCAGGCACAATGTCGTCTCACCTTTATTTCAGTTCTCTGAGGACCGGGTGAGATGAGCGTAAAAAAAACCCGACTTGATTGTCAAACACTTCCCAATTCAGAGGCCCCTTAGAAATTAAAGATGTCATTAATTTAAAACCCCGAAAAAATGAAACCAGACAAATTTTTGCATGTTGCATGGTTATATTTGTTTAGGGAAGTCAGTTAAACTTTGACATTATTTACTTGGTCACTAGAGTAGGAGTACTTTTTTCCTGTCCGTGCTTAATCAAATGTACCAATAAAAGAAGCGATGGTGACATTCTGTAATAAGAAACAACTTTTAAGCCTTAAAACATTTTTTTAAATTAAATGTAGGCTAATTTACTTGAATGAGTCGTAATATGCCTAATGGCTCGGCATCAATTAGTAAATGTGAGCCCTATTCTTTTCTCCACAGAAATTTGCCCTGTGTATACAAATGTGCATGGTGCTGAATTAAAGGGGTCCCCTCCCAGGCATGTAATAGGCATAAAAGATGCCTGTATAGGCATTAATAAAAGAGGACTGGCGACACTCATAAACAGCTGTTACACCAATAGAGGTCAAACACAAAACAGTTTAATGCAAAGAGAGAGCAGAAAAAAAATCTCATCACAGAGCATACTACACAGGGCACTGTCAGGATGCAACTAGCCAGACAAATACTCCCCCAGAGAGGGGTGTCACAGCTGTTGGAGTGCTCTAGGTACTCTTATTATTGTTGTATCTGTCCAGGGTTTAGGGAAACCCTTATACCTGCGTGCACCACTCTTTTTGTTTATACTGCTGCGACACACTTTATTTGAGCAAATACCCAGTATGTACCTGGCAGATACCTGGAATGCGCCGCTCCTCACCTCTGACAAGCCCCGTTGCATTTGCCTTCCCAGCCTGGGTTCATGCCTGGCTGATGGGCGGCTGATCTGTTAAATGATAATGATTAGGATTTAATAGGCTGCAATGCTTCGCGTGTCTACCAGATGGCATAAATTCATGAATTGTAATGCAGTATATATATATATACTGTGCAGTATTGCAGCCAGCGGGAATAAAATGCTTCAATCCCTGCCTGGAAAATAACTCAATGCACTCGGGCAGAAAACAGTCACAAACCTCAATACACCCGGGTATACCCGAATTCGTGGGACTAGCCGAGCTCGAATAAAGTGTGTCGCCAGTGTATGTGTATTAGATTAGTAGTGCTGATTGACCCTAGATCCTGTTTATGCATTATTGCGACCTGGCATTAAACTTCTTCCTTTTTTTTTTTTTGTACACTACCATGTAACAATAGCTGTTGTATGCTGGCTTTAAAGTGCCACAGTAATTTCTTGCATTTCACATTTGAAAACCCTCCACTATTTTGTTAAGTATTAAGATGATAACACGTTGACACAAGCAGGTTCATCTTTCAACACTTAATACGAGCGTGTAACCACAACAGAACAGGACAGGGGTGACATTTACTACAGAAACCATGACTGTGTGTCTACTGCCACTAAGACCTCTAGCCTACCGTAAAGGAAACTTAAGACGCATCAGACTAGCTCATTCTGAAAAGTCATATCTGCTTAACCTTGACGTCAGAAACAAATATAGTGCTATGGATGGTGGCAGTGATATAGGTATAGTTTCCTTGAGTACACACAACTTGTATGTAAAGGAAAAACCCAGTAAATCAACAAGCCTGTTTTATTACACAGGCTAAGCTACTATAAAAGGGCAGAAAGTGATGCTCAACACTGGTTAATAATAAAGTACGCAACTAGTTAAAGTTGCATAAAATAATCTGTGAAAGTTTTGTTTTTCTATCAGTGCATAAGAATGGTAATGGTGATAATACACTAGTGCATAGAATACATGTATCAATTAATAAGTGAGTGATATCTGTGAAATGTAAAAAAAAAAATGTCACATGATATACTCTTTCACTCAAAACCCTGGCACAGGATATGTTTCCGATATCCTCCACAGTCGACATCCAAGAAAATCAGGGGAGGGGGGGATGTATCACCAAAGGAGAGAGGAGAAAATGGACATAGGACCCTTGTGGTTCAGTTGTGAATAGAACCTCCAATAATTCTAATCACACATGTAAGAAATATATAGGCATATCCAAAACGGTGGTAACCATGGGTGGATGTGCACTCAGTTCAGCAGGACCAAGGGGAAAGAAAAAAGACTAGGATAGTGCAGATGGTACTTCTAAAAGTGTATTTTTATCACAAAAAGACCCCCTGCAGTAAAGGCCTACATCAGGGTGATCCGTTTAAAACATTTGTCTGATGCATAAGAGCCGCGTGAGTCGCACTCACCCACTCAAAGTCTCAACCAATATTGTCACTTCCGGGTTCCCGCTCCCCTGATTTTCTTGGAGGACAAGCTAAGCTACTGTTGTGGTGTTTTTTTTTTTTTTTTATGGTTGCATATTTACTGTGTGTTGTATTATACAGTAATCATGTGTGCCCAATTATATTTTAGTACAGTTCATCTTTGGTCCCGTAGTTGCCATTGGACTGATTCTGTTTTTGATTGACTCAGTTTAGATGATTTGTGTTATCGTTTTAAAACACTTTGCCCTTAATTTAGCACACACAACTTGGTAACTTAACTTTTATCGTTCAATTTCTTAAATTATGCAAGAAAGTTGTGATGGCTATAGAAATGTTTGTGTAATAATACATGACTACTCCCATTTAATAACCATTCTTCACCTGTTGCATGCAGGCGTTGCAGTGCCTGTCAAATGGTAATTACTTGTATCCAATGGTTATTGCGTGGCTCAGTGAAATGCTGCAAATTTCTAACATTACTCATTTCATGAACTTTAGTGAAAATGAAAGCATTGGGAGGGACAGTAACTGTCATCAGGTCTCGGAAAACAGTGGTATAAAAGGATCCTATTTGTTATTGAAGTAGTTGTTCATGACAACTACGTTAATCCTTCTATATTGACAACTAGAATTCATTTAAAAAAAAATAGAGGCTCAAAAGGCAGTGTATATTTTTTTTTTAATGTACCTTAGATGAACGCATTTATTGAAATAATGTATAATATTTATATAGTGCCAAGTGAATGCAGCACTTTACAAAATTACAATACAAGGTACTCTAAATAAGTACAAAGAATAAGGACAAGTGCAACAGGTAAATGAGAACATAAGGCAAAGAGAAGCCCTTCCCAAAGAGCTTATAATCTTAGTGATTTATAATAACAAAAATGATCTTCCTACGCTGATACCTAAAATGTTTTTACATTTATTTTTAAAACAATGTAGTGAAACAGACTTTTCCAGAACAAGGTATCTATTTCTCATTTTTCTAATAGCTGCGGATATATTTATTATTTTCCCTGCTTCCCTCTAACCGCTTGTGCCTGGCCACAGATTTTGGATCCTGATCTGTTATGGGTGTTCACGGAATGCATGTTTCCATAAGAAGCAGAACACAGTGAATGGTCATTGATGTTGCCATGATCATCACTGGACACAATATGGTGGCCAACCTTCTTGATACCATTGTCATACAGTGTGTTCATATGTTGTTTATCTGTACATGTCAATATAAATGTTCTTTTTTTTTTTTTTTTTTTTTTCTTTCAGGATTTGATATTAAAAGGCAAATACTCAGGAATGGAACATCTGTTCTAGGCGGATTTTGTACTTTGTCAGACAGCAAGCATGAAAATTAGGATGGCGGGTCTTAAAAGGCTAGTTTTAGGAAGACGTTTTATGCATTGGAAGCTTGGTGCAGTAACTCTTATTTTTATTGGGTTTTTGTTTTTAATACAAAGAGAAGTAGTTGACCGAGAGCAGGATGGACTTGGGGACCACAAAGGCTCGTACAAGAAGAAAAAAATGTTGGACATCATGATGGAAGCTGTGAACAATATTAAAGAAGCACTACCAAAAATGCAAATAAATGCACCTGAAAGGCAGAATGATAATGACGACAAGAGGCAGTGCTTGCCTGGATATTATACAGCAGCAGAGTTAAAGCCTTTCCGTGATAGACATCCTCAAGACCCGAATGCCCCTGGAGCTTCTGGAAAACCATTCAAGATGGAGAAACTTACCGGAGAAGAGGAAGAAGAAAGGAAGAGTGGAGAAAAAAAACATTGTTTTAATGCATTTGCTAGTGATAGGATTTCACTTCACCGTGATCTGGGACCAGATACAAGGCCTCCTGAGTATGTATGCCTCTCTTCCCATTTTCTATCTTGTTTTATTTGGTACTTGTTTGTATGTACACAGATGATGGGTATACATGGAAGCGACAGATTTACTGAAAACTAATTACTTAAGCTGCCGATTGAGTGTCCTGTGATCGATCAGTTAAATCCAGTTTACCAGGGTTCAATAAATGGCTGTCTTTCAGATTCAAATAAATCCTTGTCAGTGTAACTTGGCAGCTACAATGTATTCTTGTATTACTAAGGTAACATTATCTATTGTTACAGTTTACAGCTCAAACTGCTGGGAACAGTGGCAACAAATTATCACAGAGGAACGTTTTACAAAGATCTTGCACTGCTGGGGGAAGTGAGCTAAAACCTGCTATAGAAACCAAAGGGTGCTCCTTATATTAAAACTCAGTAAAAATGGCATTAACAGTTGAATTTTAAAATAAAAAAGTAGTAAGTATTTAATATTGGGAACAAATACAAACCTGGACAAAGGGAACAAATACAAACCTGGACAAAGGGAACAATACAAGTATTTAATATTGCAGAACTGATTTATTGGAGAGAAACACATGTAGGTTATTGCTTGGATTGCTCCATAATGCTTGCACCTTGTTTTATTGTTACTTTTGGGGGAATCGACATATATACGTTTTTGTAAGGGGTCTCTAAGCAAGAAAATACATGTCAACTAAGCTTTGCTCAAATTTTAGCCCACCATTTCACTTATGTAGGACCAATCGGAAGACGAGCGTGGAATATCTGAAAATATAAGAATTTGCTTTTATCAGCAGAAAGAGAAAAATATATGTTCAGAACACAAACCTTTCACTTTCTAGCAAGTTCACAAGGTGTTTGTATTTTTGTGTCGGTGAGAGAGAGACAAAAACTAAAAATATGACTGCGCGATCACCTGTAGAATGTCGACTACATTTTCCGATTTTAATGTGGCTTTCTATTGGTCCTGGTCCACCACCATTTTGTGCCCCTGAGGGTAGAATAAATGACTAGTACGGATTGCTGTTTTAAGAGTCAAAAGAAACAGTAGGAAAAAGCAGGCACCAATAACACAGGATAAAAAATATTGAAGGATATCCAAGGCAGCGTGTGCCCATTAAAAAAATGTATTTAATGGATTCTACAAAAATAACAGCAGCATTACGGGGTACAGGGCCCCCCACCAACGCGTTTCGAGCGCAAGCTCTTTATCAAGGTGACTAAAAGGTACTCACCTAGCCGTTTTTATAGTCCCCAGAAGCGCGCCATTATCCACCAGCCGTCCACTTCCTGAAACTCTCAGAAGCGACGTCGGCGTGATGACGTCAGCGCGCGACATGGGGAATACAAAAAACACACAATATACAAACTTTATTAACAATATGAACAACGAACACATCTAATACTAAAGATACCAATAGGAGTACCTGGTATGTCCTATAGCGGAGAACTACTGAAATAAAAAACAAAATACAAATTAAAAAGAAATAGCAAGAGAAAAACTATGAATATTCCTACTAAAAACATACCAAACAAACGGATAGACTTAATGATAATTATATAAGTGCATATGCATACACAAGGTGTAGATTAAAGCTGTTTAAATAAATGCACATCAAAAAAACGTCATAATCCATTTGAAAAACGAAAAAGTAGTATAATGTGCTATAATGTATTTAGAAGTGACTAAACTATGGTCAACATTAAAATAATTGAAAATAAATCCTAAACAATTGTAGTGTTTGACCCCATTGGGTAACACTAAGATGGTATAATATATTATCAAAATGATATCAAATGACTTATATAATTATCATTAAGTCTATCCGTTTGTTTGGTATGTTTTTTCCTGTTTTTAGTAGGAATATTCATAGTTTTTCTCTTTATTTCTTTTAAAAAAAATTATTTCAGTGGTTCTCCGCTATAGGAGGACATACCAGGTACTCCTATTGGTATCTTTAGTATTAGATGTGTTCGTTTTTCATATTGTTAATAAAGTTTGTATATTGTGTGTGTTTTTTGTATTCCCTATGTCGCGCGCTGACGTCATCACGCCGACGTTGCTTCTGAGAGTTTCAGGAAGTGGACGGCTGGTGGATAATGGCGCGCTTCTGGGGACTATAAAAACGACTCGGAGAGTATCTTTTAGTCCCCTTGAAAAAGACCCTGCGCTTGAAACCCATTGGTGGGGGACCCTGTACCCCATAATGCTGCTGTTATTTTTGTAGAATCCATTAAATACATTTTTTAATGGGCACACGCTGCCTTGGATATCCTTCAATATTTTTTATCCTGTGTTATTGGTGCCTGCTTTTTCCTACTGTTTCTTTTGTCAGCACTCTGAAAAAACGGAAGCCCACCCCCTACTGTGGATGAAGATTGAACAATCTTGAGGACATATTCTACTCAGAGTGAGTTATTTCTATCACCTGGTCACTCTCCATTCCGATATATTATGCTGGGTCACTTTTATATTGAGGTCTCTTACAACAGTGTTTGTGGGGACCCTAGTCCACTAGTCGGGTTATAAAGGAGTTATGATTGTTATACTGTACATGTCTTGGGTTTATATCCCCTATTCTTCCACCAGGGAGTTTATACTGCAGGATTCTTCAATCAAGTATATTTGAACTATCATTGTGGTTTCCTTTGGTACCATATTATAGGCTTTTTTTTTTTTTTTTTTTTCTGAGCACCACACATTTGCTTTCCTTTTGTTTTAAGAGTCATAATCTTTCCAAGGATGTTAATTACATTGATTCAAAAATATTTTCCTATCTCGTAAATAGAACTGGCTTTTTTTAAATTTGTATTTTTTTTTTTTTTTTTTTTTTTTTAAAGAACATGGAACAAAAACTCCTACACTCTGTAGCATAGTGTCGTTTCTATGCCAATATTAAAACATTGTGAAACAACTCATGCAGATTTGTACTAATCCATTTGAAAATCTTGTAACCATTAATTTTAGGTATGCAAAAATATTTAATTTTTTTTAAAGTACAATTTACAACCTAGAAGGTACAGGTGTTAAAAACATCTTTCCTTCTAATTTTTGATAGATTTACCATTTACAACCTGCATACTAGTACAGTATCATTGGTCATAAGACCTCTTTATAAAAGTTATTTTATAGATTACTTATTGTGACGGTAGGGGGTAGCCAGGCTATCAAAGGTTTAAGCCTGTTTGGTTATCCCTGATCTGTGTTTGGGCGTATAGAGTGTTAGCTCTTGAGCCCAGTGTTCATGCATAAACTGTAATCTGTGCCAATAAAATATTTGAGGTGTTTTTACCTTTCCAGGAGTGTCAGCAAGCAGAGATTGCTGTGGTATGAGTTTCAAGGGGGGGTTTGTGGAGAAAGTGTTGCCAGATTGTGTCTATCTAGCCAGGGCCCAGAGTTACTGGATCCCCTAAAAATGTACCCAGGAATCCTGGATGCATGTAGACACATGGTCTTGGTAATAATCTCTTCCCCTTGAAAACGCTTTCGCGACTCGCCACTAGGGGTTCCCTGCTTCAGCATAGACCAGAAAGGTAAAATAGGGATGTGAGGTGTCCCTGAACAGTGTAGGGGTTCCTAGTATAAGGGAGGATGCACAGATCACCCTAAACCCAGTATAAAGATTCAGAGGGTGCTCCAGTTCTATATGACTGTGAGGTTTTGTTAAAGTCTAAAGTCAGGTTTTGCAGAATGTGAGGCATATGGCTAGTGGGAATAAAAAGTACAAGTTGTCATTCTATCCCTCATCACCAAAAAGACATTTTAGCAGCATAAAAGTGTAAGATATATTTTATTAACAAAGTTTAAGTACATGTATGCTTTGTGCACAGTAGAATGATGCACAGGAATGAAAAGTGTTCCTGTAGCTGCGGGGATCTCTAGGTAACATAGGGGTACCCCAGTTTGTGCTAAGGTGTCCCAGAACCGGTATTGGGTTGTGAGTTATGGAAGTCCCTTGTAAAGTATTAGAAAACCTGACCTGTTTAGGGGCGTTTATGGTCCCCAATGTTTATACGTTGGTAAAGTATGGTTCAGAGGGTGTTATACTGTATGTATGAAAATCTATGCTGTCCGCCTTAGCCACATTTGCATAAGAGACATGATGCCTACCCTGCCTTCTAGCCTCAAAGAGAATCCAGGATGTGGAGGTGGGAGAACCATTTGGTGAGCAGGAAAAGGCCAAGTGCCCGTCACAGAGATTAGAGGGCACCCCACTGGGGCCCTGATTGTGACACCAGACTTAGCGGAGCCGACAAGGAGTTAGCTGGGGGGGAAAGTTGCTGCTTGTTGGAATATTTTCCATTTGACGATTCATATTCCCAGCCCACAAGGTTTTTTCAAGACGGCTCAACACGCCCCCTGCCTCTGACATCAGCCAGGTGAGCCCTGCTCTGATTGGCTACTGAGACTTTTCTCATGCTTTTAATTGGGCAGTTAGTTTGTGAATGAAATTGAGAGGTTTTAAAAACCCTTACGCAGTTCAGATTTTTAGATTCTCCCAATTTTTTAAGGTTCTCCAATGTTTAAAGATTCTCTAGATTCTAAGGGCCTCATGCAGAGAGCAGCGCTATTTACAATCTCGCCATTTTCCGGCGAAAATCGCGCAAAAAAACAGCTGAAAAAGGCGAGGTAGGAAAAAAGCGCCATTTTTTTTTTCTATTTGAAAATCTCGCCGCGCGGCTGGCGAGAAACTACATTTCGCCAGTCTGAAAAATATCCAAATTCAGAAAGGCGCGCTCGCCATCTAGCGGCTGTTTTTGGCGCGATTTTCTTCAATTTTCTCCGCCAACTAAAGTTGGCAAGAAGCAGGAGCTCGCCGGCTATAGGGGGAAAAAAAAAAATGCGCGATTTTTTTTTCTCCCTTTAAGCTGCGCGCATCTCCTCATTTACAATTATCCACATGCAGTAATGCTAAAAATAGCGGATTTCGCCCATTTCTGCATATGGAGAATAAAACTCTCCATTAAAGCTACTTTTTCTTAAACTCTACAATTTATTCTAGCGCTGCTCTCTGCATAGGCCCCTAAGTCTCCAGCAAGAAAGGGCTGCTTCAGTTAAAGCTGTCTGGAATTTTCTATCCTGTTTTTGCAACTGGTATCAGGGGAAAATCCTTAATTAAGGTTTCCCTGCACCTAGGAAAGTTAGGTTGTTATCTCATTTCCCAAGTAAGTGTCATTTTTGCCTGTAGTTTGTGTATCATTGTGTGTATGCCTATTGAATAAACTACAATTTATTTCATAATCTTGTTTTGTTCAATGTATGATCCGGATAAAAAGGTGTAACTGGCCTGGTCTCCCGGGACACTTATACATAGATTACGTAAACATTTTTTTACATTTTAGATTAGGTGCTCCACTGGAAATTAATTCATGTTTTTATACCCTGCAGATGTATTGAACAAAAGTTTAAGCGCTGCCCACCTCTACCCACCACAAGCATTATAATTGTGTTTCACAATGAAGCATGGTCCACACTACTTCGTACTGTTTACAGTGTTATGTATACATCTCCTGCCATACTTCTCAAAGAAATCATTATGGTGGACGATGCAAGTGTAGATGGTAAGCCAATTGTTTTTGAAAGGAACACAAATTGAGTAAAGTTGCTAATGAAGTAGAGTAACCAGCATGTCAATTTTACAATATATTGTCGGCCTCTACAACATTTAAATTGTTAAACTGCGTAGTAGTACCAAAAGATATGTAATAATCTCTATAAAATTACATAAAATCAGTTAATAAAATATTGAAACCCGTCTTTAAGATACAATAGATAACAAGTAAGAATAGGTGTTAATGAAGTGTAAAAAAATAAATGAATAAAAGGAATTTCACAATAAACAAATTCTTTTCACAGATTATTTGAAGGATAAACTGGATGAATATGTGAAGCAATTTCAAATTGTGAAAGTTGTCCGACAAAAGGAAAGAAAAGGTCTCATTACAGCTCGTTTGTTAGGTGCTTCTGTAGCGACAGGTGACACTCTGACATTTTTGGATGCACACTGTAAGTATCTCATGGCTATCACTGCTTGTTAACCAGTCTTGCTGACAAGTACAGTATGTCAATGTCTGAAGCTGAAAATAAACCTCATACACCAGACCTCCCTTGGTTCAGATGCTGTACAAATGTATTTAGTTAATGGTTCTAATGTTCTTACTTTCTCATTATTTCTTTATTATCTGTGTAGCCCATGTCCCGCCCCCCCCCCCTCCCATACACAGATCGTGCCTCTAAGGCAGGGGTGGGGAACCTCCGGCCCGCGGGCCGTATAAGGCCCCCGAAGTCATTTGGTCCGGCCCCCGGGAAGCCTGCAAGAATGGTTTAAAAAAAAAAATATATATATTTTTTTTTTAAAACTCCCCCTCTCCTGATTGGCTGCCCGTGCTGTCACTCTGCCAAGATTTTTTTTTGGCCCGCCTCTTCCTACAGCACCGCCCCCCTCCCTTCTCTCCTCCAGTAATGCCGGGCTCCTTAGGCTCCGCCCCCCTGTCCCTCCCTTTAGGCTCCGCGGGCCTGTCACTCTCGGCTGCACTGGCCATGCTGCTCCAGCTGCCCATCCCCGGGCCCCAGGTAACCCACAAATACCCCCTCCCAGGCACCTTACCCACCCCAAGGGGGGAGAGGCCTTAATATTGTGTCTGTTTGCAGAGGTGGGCTTATTTTGTGTGTGTGTGTGTGTGTGTGTGTGTGTGTGTGTGTGTGTGTGTGTGTGTGTGTGCGCGCGTGTTTACAGAGGTGGGCTTATTGTGTGTGTGTATCTGTCACTGTGTGTGTGTGTGTGTCAATGTCACTGTGTGTGTGTGTGTGTGTCACTCTCACTGTGTGTGTGTGTCACTCTCACTGTGTGTGTGTGTCACTCTCACTGTGTGTGTGTGTGTCACTCTCACTGTGTGTGTGTGTCACTCTCACTGTGTGTGTGTGTGTCACTCTCACTGTGTGTGTCACTCTCACTGTGTGTGTGTGTCACTCTCACTGTGTGTGTGTGTCACTCTCACTGTGTGTGTGTGTCACTCTCACTGTGTGTGTGTGTGTCACTCTCACTGTGTGTGTGTGTGTCACTCTCACTGTGTGTGTGTGTCACTCTCACTGTGTGTGTGTGTGTGTCACTCTCACTGTGTGTGTGTGTGTGTCACTCTCACTGTGTGTGTGTCACTCTCACTGTGTGTGTGTCACTCTCACTGTGTGTGTGTGTGTGTGTGTCACTGTCTCTGTGTGTGTCACTGTCTCACTGTCACTGTGTGTGTGTGTGTTTTGTGTCACTGTCTGTGTCACGGTCACTGTGTTTGTGTGTCACTGTCTGTGTGTGGCAGCAGCCACCTGAGGTGATGAAGGACCTGAGTATCACCAGGGCGGCTCGGGTAAACAGCGCTCCGGGGGGAGAGGGTATAAGAGGAGTAGGGGATGGGGGGGGAAGGGGTATAAGAGGAGTGGGGGATGGGGGGGGGAAGGATGTATAAGAGGCTTGGGGGATAGAAGAACGAGTCTGCGGTGGGAGAGACACCTCACTACCGCCTCTCCTCCTCCTCCCCACACCGGGCAGCAGTTGTGGAGGGTACCTGCTCCAATCCCGCCCTGCTCCGCCCCTTCCCCCCCCCCCCCCCCCCGGGCACTTACACGGCCCCCCTCCCCACACGGGTAGCAGTTGCGGAGGGTACCTGCTCCGCCCCCTCCTCCCCACACCGGGTAGCAGTTGCGGAGGAGGGCACCTGCTCCGATCCCCCCTGCTCAGACTCCCCCCCCCCCCCCCTTGCGCACTTACACGGTCCTCCTTCTCCCCACACCGAGCAGCAGTTGCGGAGGGCACCTACTCCGATTCCCCCCCCAATCAGATTTCCCTCCCCCTGTGTGTGTCAGAGAGAGTGTGTGTGTACGTCTGAGCGAGTGTGTGTCTGAGGAGGAGTGTGTGTCTGAGGGGGAGAGTGTGTGTCTGAGGGGGAGAGTGTGTGTCTGAGGGGGAGAGTGTGTGTCTGAGGGGGAGAGTGTGTGTCTGAGGGGGAGAGTGTGTGTCTGAGGGGGAGAGTGTGTGTCTGAGGGGGAGAGTGTGTGTCTGAGGGGGAGAGTGTGTGTCTGAGGGGGAGTGTGTGTGTCTGAGGGGGAGTGTGTGTGTCTGAGGGGGAGTGTGTGTGTCTGAGGGGGAGAGTGTGTGTCTGAGGGGGAGAGTGTGTGTCTGAGGGGGAGAGTGTGTGTCTGAGGGGGAGTGTGTGTGTCTGAGGGGGAGAGTGTGTGTCTGAGGGGGAGAGTGTGTGTCTGAGGGGGAGAGTGTGTGTCTGAGGGGGAGAGTGTGTGTCTGAGGGGAAGAGTGGGAGAGTGTGTGTCTGAGGGGGAGAGTGGGAGAGTGTGTCTGAGGGGGAGAGTGGGAGAGTGTGTGTCTGAGGGGGAGAGTGGGAGAGTGTGTGTCTGAGGGGGAGAGTGTGTGTCTGAGGGGGAGAGTGTGTGTCTGAGGGGGAGAGTGTGTGTCTGAGGGGAAGAGTGGGAGAGTGTGTGTCTGAGGGGGAGAGTGGGAGAGTGTGTGTCTGAGGGGGAGAGTGTGTGTCTGAGGGGAAGAGTGGGAGAGTGTGTGTCTGAGGGGGAGAGTGGGAGAGTGTGTGTCTGAGGGGGAGAGTGGGAGAGTGTGTGTCTGAGGGGGAGAGTGGGAGAGTGTGTGTCTGAGGGGGAGAGTGGGAGAGTGTGTGTCTGAGGGGGAGAGTGGGAGAGTGTGTGTCTGAGGGGGAGAGTGGGAGAGTGTGTGTCTGAGGGGGAGAGTGGGAGAGTGTGTCTGAGGGGGAGAGTGGGAGAGTGTGTGTCTGAGGGGGAGAGTGGGAGAGTGTGTGTCTGAGGGGGAGAGTGGGAGAGTGTGTGTCTGAGGGGGAGAGTGGGAGAGTGTGTGTCTGAGGGGGAGAGTGGGAGAGTGTGTGTCTGAGGGGGAGAGTGGGAGAGTGTGTGTCTGAGGGGGAGAGTGTGTGTCTGAGGGGGAGAGTGTGTGTCTGAGGGGGAGAGTGTGTGTCTGAGGGGGAGAGTGTGTGTCTGAGGGGGAGAGTGTGTGTCTGAGGGGGAGAGTGTGTGTCTGAGGGGGAGAGTGTGTGTCTGAGGGGGAGAGTGTGTGTCTGAGGGGGAGAGTGTGTGTCTGAGGGGGAGAGTGTGTGTCTGAGGGGGAGAGTGTGTGTCTGAGGGGGAGAGTGTGTGTCTGAGGGGGAGAGTGTGTGTCTGAGGGGGAGAGTGTGTGTCTGAGGGGGAGAGTGTGTGTCTGAGGGGGAGAGTGTGTGTCTGAGGGGGAGAGTGTGTGTCTGAGGGGGAGAGTGTGTGTCTGAGGGGGAGAGTGTGTGTCTGAGGGGGAGAGTGTGTGTCTGAGGGGGAGAGTGTGTGTCTGAGGGGGAGAGTGTGTGTCTGAGGGGGAGAGTGTGTGTCTGAGGGGGAGAGTGTGTGTCTGAGG